>NC_045741.1:19083039-19113570 GCF_008692095.1 Etheostoma spectabile | reverse complement strand
CGTAAAATAAGTCTATCTCTCTCTCTTCTCTCTATCTCTTATATATACACATATATACATATATATATATATATAAATATTATATATATATATATAATATATAATAATAATATATATATATATATATATATATCCTTTGTGTTGTCTTACACAAACAAGAAAAAACATTTTGGTCACTTTTTTTGTTTTTGTTGGTCAATTACATTATTATCGTTTTTTCTGACCTTTTTGTCACTTTTTCAAGTTTTGGGTGCTTTTTTAATGTTTTTTGATATTTTTAATGTTAACAGCTTATTTCGAGGGCCCATTTTTGTGACAAAAAATACATTAACTGAAAACGTGTCAATTTGACCCAAGGACAACATGAGGGTTATATAGTACAGGCCAAAAGTATATATTCCACATGTGTTCATTCATAGTTTTGATGCTTTCAGTGAGAATCTGCAATTTTAATAGTCATAAAAATAAATGAAAAACACATTGAATGAGAGGTGTTACCAAACCTTTGGCCTGTAATCTGTACAATCTATATATATATATATATATATATATATTAATATATATATATATATATATATATATATATATATAAACAGTGGGCTCTAAAGTTTGGGCACCCCAGGTAAAATTTGTATTAATGTGCATAAAGAAGCCAAGAAAAGATGGAGAAATCTCCCAAAGGCATCAAATGACAGATCATACAGTTGTATAATATGTCACAAAAGAGATTTATTTCCATTATTTACACTTTAAAAATAACGAAACAAAAAAATGGCGTCTGCAAAAGTTGGGCACCGCCAGAGTTGATACCTTGTACTGTCCCCTTGGCAAGTATACAGCTTGGAAACACTTCTTGTAGCCAGCCAAGAGTCTGTCAATTCTCTTTGAGGTATCTTCGCCCATTCGTCCTTCCAAAAGTCTTCCAGTTCTTTGAAGATTCGGGCTGTCTGTTACGCACTGCTCTTTTAATGTCAATCCATAGATTTTCAATTATGTTGAGGTCAGGAGATTGTGAAGGCCAGGCACAACCTTCAGTTTACACCTCTTGATGTAATCCACTGTGGATTTTGAGGTGTGTTTGGGATCATTTTCCATTTGTAGAAGCCATCCTCTCTTTAACTTCAGCTTTTTCAAAGATGGCATCAAGTTAGCGTCCAAATTTTGCTGAAACTTGATTAAATCCATTTTCTCTTCTACTTGTGAAATGTTCCCTGTGACACTGGCTGCAATACAACCCCAAAGCATGATTGATCCCCCCCCATGCTTAACAGTTGGACAGAGGTTATTTTTATCAAATTCTGTGCCTTTTCTTCTCCAAACGTACCTTTGCTCATTCTGGCCAGAAAGTTTTATTTTAACCTCATCTGTCCACAGAACTTGTTTCCACAATGCATCAGGCTTGTCTATATGTTAATTTCATTTGCAAACTTCAAACTCTGATTTTTGTGCTTGGGGCGTAGAAGAGGTTTTCTTCTGATGACTCTTCCATGAAGACCATATCTGTACAAGTATCTCTTTATAGTGGAATGGTGTAGCAAAACTCCAGTGTCTTCCAGGTCTTTCTGGATGGAACGTGCAGTCAAACATGGGTTTGGACTTGCTTTTCTCACAATCCTGCAAGCTGGTGTGTCTGATCTTTTCCTTGAGCTTCCAGATCTTGCTTTAACTTCCACTGTTCCTGATGACTGCCATTTCTTAATTACATTCCGAACAGAGGATATTGGCATCTGAAAACGCTTTGCTATCTTTTTATAGCCTTCTCCGGCTTGTGAGCGTCAACTATTTTCAGTTTCAGTTTTCAAGACAACTGCTTAGAAGAACCCATGGTGCTGATTGTTGGGGAAAGGTCAGATGAGTCTGAGCATTTAAAACCTTAAGTTTGATATCACTGGTCTTTCTAGATGATGATTGAGAACAATCCATGACACTGTCAGGTCTCAGCTTTCCAAAGGGGGCGGGGCATGCTAGAAACTCTGCAGGGTGCCCAAACTTTTGTAGATGCCATTTTTTAGTTTCTGTTATTTTGAAAGTTTATTCTGTCATTTGATGCCTTTGGAGATTTTTCCATCTTTTCTAGTCTCTTTATGCACAATTTAAAACGTAATGTGCTGTATTATATATGCGCTTTCTAGTCTTAACACACTACTCAAAGCGCTTTTACATCATACAGGAGACATTCACCGTTCACACACATTCATGCACTGTGGGCGAGGCGTACAAGGTGCACCTGCTCATCAGATAAACACTCACACGCAGCATCGGGGGCAACTCGGGTTCAGTGTCTTGCCCAAGGACATTTTGACAAGTGACGCAGGGCCAGGGATTGAACCCCCAACCTTCGATTGGCAGGCAACCGCTCTACCACTGAGCCACAGCGCCCACTACAACTAATACAACTTTTCCACGGGGTACCCAAACTTTGGACCCCACTGTATATGTGTGTACATGTGGTGTGTGTATATGTATTTTTTTTTATTCAGCTATATGTTATTTGTGGATAGTCTTGTCTGTAACCTGTCACCATTTGTTGTTGTTCTCCGCCAGGTTGTTGAATGTT
This sequence comes from Etheostoma spectabile, assembly GCF_008692095.1. Classification (NCBI taxonomy): domain Eukaryota; kingdom Metazoa; phylum Chordata; class Actinopteri; order Perciformes; family Percidae; genus Etheostoma; species Etheostoma spectabile. The sequence goes on along the minus strand of NC_045741.1, from coordinate 19,111,013 downwards.
CTGGAGGTGATTGCACCCTTCAAGCACTTTAACAAACTCCGGGAGTTTGTTCAGATGAAGCTCCCCCTGGCTTTCCTGTCAAACTGGGTAGGTAGATGGAATTCTCTCGTGTAAGATTTATAGATAAAAGGGATTTTTTTTATTCCAACTCATTGAAAATAGGAAAGAAATCAGACAATGACAGGGATACCAAAATAAAAGCTGCCTGTAAGATTTCCAAAGATATAATTAGTCATCTGCTTATGTCCCTGCAGACATCCCTGTCTTCTCCTACGATCACAGCCACCGTGACGTTTCAGGAGTTTCGATATGATGAGTTTGATCAGTCCATTTTACCATTCCCAACGACTATAAAGAAGACCCTAGCCGCTTCCCTGATCTTTAACCTCTTGAGCTGGAACAGCAAACCAACGTGCAGCAAGACAACATTATGCTACAAACTACATTTCAAATTACAAAAGGAAAAATGGAGGGAAAAAAAACGCAGTAATGTTCCTTGACAGTTTATGGATTTCCATCGCCCATCCCAACCCTGAATACACACTAAAACTGCGCCATCAGAGCTGAGGGAGGCCAGCTGTGCAGAGGTCGACAGAAGAAAGCTCTTAGATTTGGTTAAATCCGAAAGTGCAACTAACTTGGAGCTGAGAGTCTGAACCTCTCATCGGTGAGAGGGCATTAAATTTAAAATGAGTGACGCGGAGTAGGTGAGTTTTCTACATAGTGAGAAGACAAACAACCAGTTCAGTCGTTGCTATGTATTTAAGTATGTAAGTAATGTTTATAAAAGGAATGTGTTTAACTTACCTGTAGTAAAGCACTGATATACTGGTTGAGACAGGAATTCCACCAAAAAAAAAGTGGGGTAACTTAAAATTTGCAACACTAATAACCAGTTTTTGGAAAATGCAGTTTGGAAGTTGCGTCTTGTTTAGGTCAGCTTTTGTAGAATTCTTAAAGAATTCGTGTGTGTGCGTGTGGTGGGCGTGTGCGTGTGCGTGTGCTGTGTTGTGTGTGTGTGTGTGTGAGAGATTTTTATGGGCATGGAGTAGATCACTGGAGTTCACGCACTATTAGATCCACTACATCCACTACAAATCGACTCATTTTGTGATACTCAACCCTTAATCCTGCATTTGAAAATTATAGTGTATTGAAGCAAAGTAGAAATGCTTCATTCTCATGGTTACCACTAAGTTTTCTTAGTTGTTGGACTGGCAGCACGTGCACGTAATGTCTTTGTTTCATACTAAACCTTTTGTAAAGTTGTAACAAACCACATTGTTCTGAAAGAAGAGATCTGGGGATTGTATAGGAAGCAGAATGACTGACTACAACAGTCATGCCATTTTTACACTATAACAAGAAAAAGGTTTATTCCCTGCACAGAATGTAAATACATGTTTATGAGCTTTTGTCTTTTAAGTTTTTTCTTGTTCTTATTATGTGCGATGAGTTGAATGTGGATTTTTTTTTTAATGTATAACACAGTTAATTGAGAGTTTGTTGATTTGTATGCAATGGCAGTTCTATTTTTGTATATACTGTAATGTTTTAAAGGAAAAAATAATCTATTAATTCTTCTGTCATTATTTACTTTCAAATATATCTGATAAAACTTTTGAACCTCCTCCAGATGTGTTAAACAATCAATCACCTCTACAGGGTGAAAAGTACAAAGACCAAGCTTCCTCGAAATTAAGTCCAGGGTGTTGGCTGGAGGCTAGAAAAAAGTTAAACTCTAGGTGTTGTGCTCATGTTTGTTTGTTAACTTGCCTGGCTGCTACTGGATTTTAAAAAGAAGGTGTCTACACAGGTGGTGGTCAAAGTGTTGTTAAATCAGTTAGTTTTTTTTTTTACATCCAATCAGTATCATTATAACCCAACAATAACATTAATTTTTCCACATTACATTCCTCCTCATGCCAAGTGCAGCTAACGTTAGTGGAAGTGTGCCTCCTCACTGTTAACGCTCCTCTTTATTTATGCTCCTTCCTGTTTTCAGCTGCTTGGATTTTCCGTGTTTTCAGTAGGGAATTCATCTACATGTCCTTTGTACAGCAAAAACTGTTGTATAAATCTGCGACACTATTTTCATAAAAATGTATTAAAATAAAATTCCAGATATCGAGTTGGGCCTCCATATTTTCCACACCCTTAATTTACTGTTAGTGATTGAAACCTTATAATGACAAGAGAAGGGACTAAAAAACAATGAAAGGTCACAAAAAAGTCATAGTACTGTATATAAACTATCTCATAAGAGAATCACAAAAAGTCAGTGTTATATAGTATCATAAAAAAGTTTTTAGTCATGTTATGGAAAGTTTTTAAAAAAGTCGCAGTATGTCATAAATTGTACAAAAGTCATAGTATAGTATGTCAGAAGTTTAAAAAAAAGAAGTATGTATGTTTGTCATAAAAGTAAAAACAAAGTCATAGTAATGGTATTAATGTTAAAAAGTCATGGTATAGAGGGTTTTCATGACGCGTCATCAGTCGCCATATTGGAAGTACTCGCATCACGACAAAGCACAGGCACTGAAGTAGATCCGAACGTTGTCAAGGGAAATGGTTGTTATTGCCGTGTTTAAGGTTGTACCAATAGGTCAGACCGAGAAAAAATTGGAATAAAATCGACTTCAAAAGTTATCAAAACCAGGGAGAGGAATGCCAGATGTTATCAGAGGAAGGAGCGCTTGTGGTTGGAAAACTTAAACGACTCAGGTGTGTAGGGTGTAGATAGCAAACTGGGGCTCAAAAAGATGGAGAGTACAAAAGTGCTTTGAATACATAATTCTGCAACACACTTCTTGCAGAACACTACACACTGTTTCTTACATTAGACATTTTTATAAGAATGAAAAACTATTGTAGGGCCTACAATAATGCACACATACAGTATTCCCTTCTGGATGCACTACATAATATAATTATAATATATATATATATATCTATATATATATATATATATACACTACCGCAAAAGTTTGGGTTCACTTGAAATTTCCATTGCACTTCATATAGACAGAATACCAGTTGAGATCAGTTACATTGTTTTTTTAACCAGCGCAGCAGTTTTCATATACATTATGTGCTTACATAATTGCAAAAGGGTTCTCCAGTGATTTCTCAGTAGTTTTTTTTAAATGATATCAGAAGTGAACAGAATGGGCCTTTGGAACATGGATGAATGGTTGCTAATATAGGGCAATGTAGATATTGCATAAAGATCATCCCCCACTCAGACAAGCTGGTATTCTAACACGCGAGTGGAATGAAATTTGTAAGTGGCCCCTTTTATTTGACGGTATATATATTAATAATTATATATATATGTATATATATATAATATGTATAAAATGTAGTTGTACGATAATGACACAGCAACCCAGGTTTGTGATCCGGGCAATGAGTTAGTTAGTTTCCCCGGGCTGCTCTGGTCCAAGACTGATTCATCAACCACAATACTGTATTCACAGTTGTAACATGGCCAATTACTCTCAGTTCTCAATCGATTGAGGTATTCTTTTTTTCAGTGGCGTTGGAAAGTGTAGACAGACAACAACACTTTCTGCCAGCAATGGAAGAAAATGGGATATACGCAAGTGATACTTCACCCATTGCATGGCCAGGGATGATATTACCTGGGATGTGAACGAGGTGATGTGGCCAGACCCTTACAGAAGGCGGTATCCATAAACCATCCACCCCATCCTCTACATCATCTAACCCATTTTTTGTTTACCATCACTTTTTTTGCATTCTTTTTGTTTGTTAACAGTGACATATGTATGGATTACTGTAATTATACTTTTCTTGTGTAAAAACCTGCAATGGGAAAGAATTATCTACTTTTTTCTGAAGCTTTCTATTTTTTCTTTATTGAATGTAAGTGTTAGGAGCTTTAGGAAATGTAGGACCCAAGTGCAAGACGGCAGACACACGCGCAATCTCAGGAATTATTATACCGAAATCTAACAAACAAAAGGTTGTCCTGGAACAGGCGGGGAAAACACAAAAAAGGAACAGGCACCACATCAAAAAACACGGAAACCAGCAGGGTCGCCGACACACAGACACTTCAAACATAAACATGCTCTGACGCAGGACAAGAGGCAGGTGGCAAAAGGGCTGGGAAACAGGTGGAAACATCAGGCAATCACAAGAGCGGAAAAAAACAAACCACAGGAGTAAAAACAAGTAAAACAAGACAAGGCAAGACAGAAAACCAGACCCTTCAAATTAAAACAGGAAACGGAGCCAAATACAAACAAAAAAAGAGACTACACAAAATACACAAAATAACAAAACCATAACAGTAAGCAGTGTTTTGTGTTGCGTTGCTTCTTCAAAAAGGTACTTTTTCATACTATACTATGAGTTGTTCATCATTTTTTTGACATGCTATCATCTTACTTTTTTGTGATTTTTTCCCCAACGTATTATACTCTGCCTTTTTTAATATATTACACTATACTTGTTCTATGGAATTATTTTTTATATTCTTTTGACAAACTACAGTATGACTTGTTAATATTCTTTCAACACACTACACCATGACTTTTTGACACAGTACACTAGGACTTTTACAACTCTTTTGAGATACTACACATTAGTTTTTGGTACTTTTTACAACATACTATGCAATGACTTTTTCAAACATTCTATGCAACAATTTTTTTAATAATTTTTTTTCGACAGACTTATGACTTTTTCCAATTTTCTATAATATAACTTTTTATGTTTTGTCAACATTCTATACTAGACTTTTATAATTTTTTTTGACAGACTATACTGTGACTTTTCAGGACTTTTTTGACATTATAAATTATAACTTTTTATGACTTTCGACATACTGTACTATGTTTCTTAACATTCTTTACTATGACTTTTTTTCCAAACTTTTTTCAACATATATAGTATGACTTTTTCGATTTTCTTTCAAAATTCTATGATTCTTGATGTTTTTTTTCAACATGCCATGCTATGACTTTTTTCAACATACGACGAGTTTTTGACATAATATAGTAATGCTTTATTACAATTTTTTCCAACATACTATACTTTACTTTTTGTAACTTTTTAACACACTATATGACAATTTTTTTATGACCTTTTTCGACATACTATACTATGAATTTTTCTTAACACTAATAATTTTTATTTATATATGCTAGTTATTGTAGGAAATTAATCTGATTTGGTTAAGCTGTCGACTTGCTTGGTGCTGTGAGAAGCCGGTTATCAGCAACTTCCTGCTACTCAATTCAGCAAAACTGAGATGATAGCTATAGGACCACCTAGATTAAGTAATTTTATGACAATTTCACTCGTCCATTGATGACTTGATCATAAGTGCAAGGACAGAGTGAAGAATCTTGGGTAGTTTTTGATCGGTCACTTTCATTTGACTTGCACATTAAGGAGGTGACAAAAGTAGCCTCTTCTCTCCGAAGAATTGCAAAGATCAGATCAGTATTGTCCTAAAGACGCCGAGGCCCTCATTCATGCCTTTGTACATCTAGACTAGATTATTATAATGTACTGTTCTCGGGGCTGCCTAAGAAAAGTCTGCGAGGTCGACAGATGGTCCAGAATGCTGCAGCACGTATTCTCACTGGATCATCGAAATACAGACACATAACTCCGTGTTGGCTCACTTCACTGGCTCCCTATCCAGGTTAGAGCAGATTTGAAGGTCTTACTTTCAACTATCAAATAGTGAATGGCCTGCACCAGTACATCTGTCTGATCTGTTAAACTCTTGTGTGCCTTCTCGGTTGCTGCGCTCCTACAGGTCAGGATTGCTGACGATACCAAAGGTCAGAAAGAAAACGGTGGGAGCGAGCCTTCTCGTTTTGTGCGCCAACGTTATGGAACAGTCTTCCAGTAGATATCAGACTGGCATGTTCAACGGGTCTTTAAATCAAAGCTTAAGACTACTATTCACCGCTGCGTATGAGTCTAATTGCTAATTTATCTTTGATGTATTTGTTTAGTGTTATTACTTTACTGTCTCGTTTTTAATTTTTTGTACTGTTTGCATTTAAAGTGTATTATTGCGTAAAGCACTTGATAGAAAGCGCTCTATAAATTAATGTATTATCATGGTATTATTTTGTTACTTTTTGAAATACTATACTTGACTTTTTGACTTTACACCATAACTTTTTTATGACTTTATTTCAACATATATAGTATTTATATTCAATTAAGTTTTTGAGATTTCGTTTGGATAATACTATTACTACTTTTTCAAGACTTTTTTGACATTATATACTTTCTTTTCTTTTTTCTTTTTTTTAACTTTTTGACATGCTATACTATGACTTTTTCAAGACTTTTTTGTGACATTCTATACTTTTTGTAACTTTTTCGACATAATATAGTAAATCTTTATTACAATTTTTTCCAACATACTTAAATTTTTTAAGATTTGACATACTATGAATTTTTGTGACTTTTATAGAAATGATGATTTTTCAATTATTTTAATAATTGTTTTTAGTGTAAGGGATAAGGGTAGAGAGATAGGTTGAATCACAATGTTTTTTATGCAACCGTTTGTATACAGGTTTGAGTTGTAACACTGATTTTGCAATAAAAATAATTTATGAGAAAAATTTATAAAATGTCAATAGTACCGGTACTCATACATACATAACTAGAATTACTGCCTCGTGGTTGTATGTTCTCTTTTCAGGACTGTTTTGACAAATAAACTATAAATTTTTTATGACTATTAAACATACATACCAGACTTTTCTTAACATTCTAATCTATGACTTTTGATAATTTCTTTTGACATACTATACTATACTTGACTTTTTTGTTACTTTTTTCAAAATACTATACTATGTAATATATGACTATTTGACTTTTCCAACATTTTATACTATGATTTTTTATAATTGTTTCAACAGACCATACTATGACTTTTAACATTCTATACTATGATTTTTAAATATTTTTCTCAACATACTAAACTATGACTTTTTTCTTTCAGCAGACTATGCCATGACTTTTCCAGCATTGTATACTATGACTTCTTATATTTTTTACAACAGACTATACTATGACTTTTTGTAACATTCTATTCTATGATTTTTATAATTTTTTTCAACATACCATGACTTTTAGACAGTCTATAACATTATTTCTTAGGACTTTTTTTTGACATAATATACGACGACTTTTTGGGCCATACTATACTATGACTTTCTCTGGACTTTTTTTGACAAATCATACTATAACTTTCTTAACAGTCTATACAACTTTTTTTTTACAAACTATACTATGACTTTTTGACTTTTATACCAGACTTTATGACCATACATTGAGATTTTCTTTTCAAAAAACTATGCTAACTTTTTGTGATTTATTTGACATACTATACTTTAATCTTTGGTCATTTTTCCACATGCTATACTATGACTTCCGGGACTTTTTGACATAGTATACAATTACTTTTTTCAAACATGCATCTTTTGTGGACTTTTGACATAGTAAAATAATGTTTTTTACAATTTTTTCCGACATCTACACTTTTTATGACTTTTGACATACTATATACTATGAACTTTTTTTGACTTTTTTGAAAGGAGGATTTTTCAATCATTTTAATTTTTTAGTGTAAGGGATAAGGGTAGAGGGATAGGTTGAATCACAATGTTTTATGCAAATTGTATTGTATACAGGTTGAGTTGTAAACTGATGTTGCAATAAAAAATAAATGAGAAAAATGAATTAAAATGTCAAATTATGTGCATATACATACATCACTAGAATTACTGCCTGTGGTGTATGTCTCCTCCAACCAGCGATTCACACCCTATATCTGTACGACTTGCATAATGGATGTAGTTAAGACTAATAAAATAGTTAAAAAGTTATAAATTGTATTCTTTGGCAAAACGGGGAGACCCACACGTGCTGGTCATGTACTTAGAATATCATGAAAAAGTTCAATAATGTTAGTATTTATTCAAAAAGTGAAATTTTCATATTATATTCATTCACCACATGATATTTCAAATATTATTTATTTAATGATGCATAACTGACAACTAATGAAAATCCCAATCAGTATCTCCACGAAATTAGAATATTACTTAAGACCAATACAAAAGAAGGATTTTTCAAAAGGTTAGCCAACTGAAAAGTACGAACATAAAAAGTATGGAGCATGACAGCACTCAATACTTAGTTGGGGCTCTCTTTGCCTGAATCACTGCAGCAACGCGGCGTGCGTGGAGTCGATCCGTCTGTGGCCCGCTCAGGTGTTATGAGAGCCAGGTTGCTCTGATAGTGGCCTTCAGCTCTTTGCATTGTTGGGTCTGGTGCATCGCATCATCTCTTCACAATACTCCATAGTTTTCTATAGAGTGAAGTTCAGGCGAGGTTGCTGGCAAATTAAGAACAGGGACATCATGGTCCTTAAACCAGGTACTTGTAGCTGGCATTGCGTGCAGGTGCCGAATCCCTTTTGGAAAATAAAATCTGCATTTCCATAAAGTGTGGCAGCAGCGAAGCATTAAGTGCTCTAAAACCTTCCTGGTAGAGGGCTGCGTTGACCTGGACCTCAGGAAACACATTGGACAAACACACTCAGATGACATGGCCCCCCAAACCATCACTGACTGTGAAGACTTTACACTGGGCATCAAGCAACGTGGATTCTGTGCCTCTACTCTCTTCCTTCAGATTCTGGGAACTTGATTTCCAAAGAAATGCAAAATTATTTTCATCAGAGTCATAACTTTGGACCACTCAGTAGGCAGCACAGTCATCTCTGTCTTTAGCCAGGCGAGACGATTCGGACGCTGGTGTCTTGTTCAAGAAGTGGCTTGACACAAGGAATGGCGACACTGAAACCCAGTCTTGCAGCATCTGTGCGTGGTGGTTCTTGAAGCACTGACTCCAGTACAGTCCACTCTTGGAATTCCTTCACATGGGAGAGGTTTTGTTCAGGCGGTTATCCCTATTGCTTGTACACTTTTTTTCTACCAACATTTTCCTTCCCTTCGCCTCTTATTAATGTGCTGGACACAGAGCTGTGAACTGCCAGCCTCTGCAATGAGTATTCTATGTCTTGCCTACCACAGAACTAGGCAGAGACCATGTGAAGCCTTTGCAAGGTGTTTGAGTTATTAGGTGATTAGAGTGGCATCAGTGTGTCTTCAATATTGAACCTTGTCACAATATTCTAATTGTCTGAGATACTGAATTTGGGGTTTTCTAGTGTCAGTTTTAATCACAATTAAAGCAAGAACATTGAAATAGCATGGTGTGATGAATTAATGTAGTATACAAATTTCACTTTTGAAAGGAATATTAATGACAAATCAACTTTTTCATGAATTCTAATTATATGACCAGCACTGTATAAGGTCAAAGGGAGATGGAAAGGACCTTTGTTAACACTTTTCCTGTGCGGCCAGCATTATTCGAAATATTATTGAAATACCTGGTTTTCATTTGTACAAAAAACAAAGTTTAAACAATGGCTTTTTTACAGACAATTGCACGTCTGGCACGTCTTTGCACCGAGTCGTTTACAGACAACCGGAGAAGATGCTAGAAAAATACAGAGGATTAACTGTAGAAAAGTAACATTTGCCTAAGCATTTTCTTCAGTGAAAAAGCCAGTTGGACAGTTTGATCCAATTTTTTATTGTTTCTTGGAAAAACTAATTTATTATTGCAACAACACATTTCAATCTACAGTGTACACTTACAAAGGGTTGTAAATAGGAAGGGCAACGAAACAGGACTTGTGCATTACAGTTAAAGCAAAAGGTGTGGTGCTGGGAGGTAAGCACAACTAACAGTATGAAACAAGAAAGGATCAATCCCAGACTAGTACAAAAATTTACACAAACATTTTTAAATGGGGAACTGCTGTGTATTCTACTGCCAGGAAGACAAAGTTTGAACACAAAGGCAACAAAAAGAAAAATGAACAGGATCATAAAAAAAGTACAACAATGAACAATTTAAAACCATGTCTAGTATTACTATTTAGTCTCTTTACAAAAAATTAGTGGACTGCTTTCCTTCTACAACACTTCTTCCCCAATGCTTCTACAGTTAAGACAAAATCTTTAACTTTGAGTGATCAGGCACAGTCATGTTGTGGCATATAAAAATATAAAAGAGGAAAGTGGAAAAGGTAACAAGGTCTCGTTGGGATGTTCTTAGCGTCATCTCATGTCTTCTGATGATGGTCGTTCCATTCAGTTGGACTTTTTGGGGATTTGACCTCTATCTCTCAGTTCATCCTGGCCTTTGGGGGAGAGGCAGAATCGGAGTCGCTCTTCTTACTCATCGTGTCTCTCTCTTTCCTTTTCCTGTCATAACCTTGCTCCTCTTCATGTAATCCCGGGTCACCTACCAAGACAAGGAGTTACAAAAAGGGGATTTAGAAGCTTGAGCAAAATTCCCATTAAAATGTAGCCACCCCATTGGGATGTTCAATTAGATGCAGTAATTTAAATACAACATGCCACGCTCTAAACGTACCTTAACGTCTCTTTCTCACTATCAGATTTGCGTTCCCGATCTCGCTCTTGTCTTTGCTCTTTTCTTCTACTGCTGGAGCGTTCTCTTTCATTCGGCTCGGTCCCTGACCTCCCTCCTGTCTTTATCCGGTCCTTCTCACGCTGCCTTGTCCTCTTTTTCTCTTTTTTGTGACTGAACAAGACAAATTTATCACTTTTAGTCACTGTACTTTAATTATAGCATGAAAAAACGCGCTTGACAACTCACCGTCTGAGCGATGGAGACCTGGACAACCTCCTCCTTGGGAGACGAGATGCACTGCGGGCTTCGCCTTGCCTCCTGAGAACACAAGAATAAAAAAAAAATGAATGAATGTCGTTCACATTAACTGAAAAGGAGGACAACCTGTTGTGATGAATGTGTACCAGTGATTCACCATATATAACACAGGGTTCAGGACCACTCACCGACTATGCTTCGAGACACTGGCACTGCTGTAGCTCTTGGGGGGCGTCTAGACCTTTTCTAGACTTCTACTCTTCCTCCTGTCCCTGTTAAGAACAAACAGGTCAACATTTGCAAGCAGCAGCACATTGCAGGAAACAAAAAGATGGGAAGTACAGGCAGCTCTTGTAAGTGAATGTTTTGCAAAGATGTTTTTTCAGAGTGTAAGTGTAAGTTACAGTGTGTTTAAAAAAAAATAATATTAAAATGTGACTACGACTCAAATTCGTTGCAGCAGGGTTCACAGTGAGAATAAAATTAATAAAAGGCAGCTATATATATATATATATATATATATATATAATATAGATATATAAATATATATCATAGCGCTGCCTTTTTATTAATTTTATTCTACACACACCACACAAAACAGTGGAGATGCGACCTAGATCTACTACGTCGGCCTCTGTATCGGGAGTGGGTCCTCCTCCTCGGAGATCTTGGACCTCCTCCTACTCCTTGAATGGGACCTCCGCCGAGACCTGGCTTTGTACGTCTACAAAATGAAAGAAGTGGCACATTTTAATGTAGTGTCTAGTGTATATAGACACCAAGAGTTATTTGTTTAATCGTGATATTGCTTGTCCAGAGTCAGAGCTTGTTAACCAAGGTGTCTTTACCGGTGTCTTGAGCGAGATCTGAGCGCCTGCGCCGTGACCGCGAACGGGAGCGGGAATGTTTAGCGCTTGTCATCTTTCTATATCTGTAAAACAATGTCATAGTTAAATGGTCTAACAGGTAGTATAGACTTACGCTACAGATGTAAAAGTTTTTCGACTGTCCAAAATAAATTCAGCCCATGTTTTAACAGACATTAGCTTTTACATCTATCATAAGTACTATAATGAAACAAGTAACCTTTCTGAAAGGGGACATGAGGAAATGGCACTCATTCCTGGTTCAATGGCTGAAGAGGAGAGGATGGGCCTCTCGGACCTCTTCATGGCCTCTAATCTCCTTATTGGAGGCCTCATTATCAGCCCTGCATTCAAGTCGTCCCGCCGCTAATGGATTCAGTCTGCAAGTGCAATCAATTATTTAGTTTTTTGAAGCAAAAAAAAGTATTTAGGCTTACTAGATTGCATTACTCTGATAAATAGTGTAGTTGTTACTTGGGGTCATGGACTGCATGAGCTTAAGGAAGTCTGCAGAAAGAGCCGAAAGAGATGCGACAAGGTTACGTTAGTCACAGCATATTAAAACAAAATGTTTCTAGTAGGGACTGATCAAATGCTCACCTGGGGATTCATGGTAGGGCCCTGCTTCCATGGCAGCCATTTGCTCCATGCTGGAGTCCAAGACTCCGATGGCGTCCCTCCCATCTAAAACAAAAGCAGACACTGTTACACTCTGCAGAGCTAAAAAAACAGCTAAATAACAGCACTTGCCACAAAACGTTTTTACTTAGCTCCAGCAAATCCAACACTGCATCATGTTCTGAATACTGTGGCCATTTACATGTGTTACTTGATGAAAAATTGGTGCTTTCACACCTACTTCAATGGTAACCTGGTAAACCTATCGCCAAACACTAGTGATTAGTTATGAACATAGCTCACTCACACCAGCAGTCCAACATTTGTATTTTTCGATTTTGGAAGGGGGGGTGGATTGATTTCAACGAATTTAACTAAGTACTCTCATCTGTACATGACAATGTTCCTTTGCAACAGTAACCAATTATGAACAACTGGTGGGGTATTTCCAATTTCTTCTAATCTTGGTCACAGTCTTAGATATATCATAGATACATTGATCTAATTACATAGTGCCAATTTCGGAGATGTTAAACCTCTGGCTCTACAGGCTCTCAAAGCTTTTGAAAAAAATGCGCAGAGTCACACAGTGAAAAATGTGAAGTACATGAACTATTTTTGCTTACAATTGAGTTATGTTTAATATCAAAGGAACTTATATAGCAATAGAAAAGGAGACACCCAACAAGATCAGAACAATGTTAGGTTTAAACACACTTACTGCCAGAGGATTGGGTGTTGGTAGAAGGCCTCCCCCAGGCATCATCTGCCAACGGCATGCTGGCGACTAGCAGAGACATAGCTTAGAATTCATCAGGAATGACTCCGGGAGGACAAAACAACAATATTCAGTACAGTGCTCAATGCAAATATTGATAAACACTCAGACAAGGACTGCAGACAGCACACTTAGTCTCAACTACTCTGTAGTAAACAAGAAAAAAAAACGATCAAAAATCAACTTTTTTTTTGTTTGTCTGTAAAGTATTGATCCCTCCACTTTTTTTGTGTGAAAGGTATCATTGTAGGATAGCAAGCTAGGGTAAAAGTCACAATACCACATCTGGGTCAACACTGCCAAAGATTTTTATCACCTGTACTGATTTTAAGTCCTGAACCAAACGTAAGCAAGACACAGCCAGTGTCCCGTGGGGATGTGCCTCATAAATTGCATTAGAGTTTTATGAACAAGCGACTCGTGCCGCAGCCTTCGCTATAACAGCACAACAAAAACTTGAGATACAGAAGAAAAGTTCTGATTTGGGTTTGTACCCCTTGTGTACACCAAAACATGAACTTTCTTTCGTATTTCAAGTTTTTGTGTGCTTATAGCGAAGCAGCCGGCACGAGTCGCTTGTTTCATTCAAAAATCACATGAAAGTGAGAGCACATCCCACGGGACAACTGGCTGTGCTTGCTTATTTTTGGTTCATGACTTAAAAATCAAGTAAGGTGATAAAAATATTGGCAGTGGACCCAGTGGTATTGTGACTTATAAAACTCATAGTGCTAATCCTAAAATGATACTTTCACACAAAAAAGTGAGGGATCAAGATTACAGACAAGACAAAAAAAACTGTGATTTTTGATTCTTTTTTTTCTTTTTACTACAGAGTAGTTAGGACTACGGTGGGCTTGTCTGAAAGCTTGTCTGAGTGTTTATCAATATTTGCATTGAGCATGTACGGAAAAATGTTGGTTTCCTCCAGGAGTCATAATGATGAAATCTAAAGCTATGTCTCTGCTGGTCAAGCCAAAATGCCGTGGCAGGATGGGCCCTGGGGGAGGCCTTTACCAAACACCATCCTCTGGCAGTACGTGTGTGTTCAAACGCTAACATTGTTAATGACTCATTTTTGGTGTCTCTTTCTATTGCTATATGAGTTCCTTTGATATTAAACATAAATAATGTAAGCAAAATGATAGTTCATGTAACTTAACATTTTTTACACTTGTGTGACTCCTGACATTTTTTTCAAAGCTTGTGAAGAGCTGTAAGCCAGAGTAACATCCCGAAATGGCATTTTAGCAATGTGTGGAATAATGTAAATGTGAACAAGATGTAGAAGGAAATTGGAAAATACCCCACAGTGTTCATATTGTTACTGTGCAAAAGGAACAATTGTAATGTACAGAGAGTAGTACTGGTTAATTCGTTTGAAATAAATCACCCTCAATCGGAAAAAAAAAATAAAAAGTTGGGACTCGGTGTGAGGGGAGCCGATTCAGAAATAACACTAGTGTTTGAGATATGGTTTACAGGTGTACCATGGATTAAGTAGGTGTGAAAGCACCATTTTCAGCATAGTTAACACATGTTAAAATAGGGTCACAAGGTATTCATACATGGTGCCCGTGTGGGATTGCGGGGATGCTAAGTAAAAACGTTTGGTGGCAATGCTGTATTAGCGGTTTTGTAGCTCGGCAGAGTGTAACAGTGTTGCTTTTGTTTAGATGGGAGGGACGCCATCGGAAGTCACTTGGAGCTCCAGACGGGAGCAACGGCTGCCACTGGGAATGCAGGGCCCTAACATGAATCCCCCGGGGAGCATTTGATCAGTCACCTACATAGAACATTTTGTTTTAATATGCTGGGAAGAACGGTAAACTTTGTCGCATCCTATTCAGGCCTTTCTGCAGGACTCCTGAAGATTCATGCAGTTCCATGGACCCCAAGTAAGAAACTACAGTATGTTATCAGAGTATGCAATCTAGTAGCCTAATACTTTTTTGCTTCCAAAAAAAACAAATAAGTGATTTGCACTTGCAGACTGAATCCATTAGCGGCGGGACTGAACTTGAATGCAGGGCTGAAAAAATGAGCCTCCAATAAGGAGATTGAAGAGGCCATGAAAGAGTCAGAGAGGCCCAGTTCTCATCTCTGCAGCCATTGAACCAGGAAAGTGAGTGCCAATTTCCTCATGTACCTTGCAGAAAGGTTACTCTGGTCATTAATAGTACATTATGATGAGTGTAAAGCTAATGTCATGTTAAAACATTGGGCTGGAAATTTATTTTGGACAGTCGGGAAAAGTTACATCAATGTGTGGAGCAGTAGTAAGTCTCTATACACCTGTGGAGACATTTAACTATGACATGTTTTACAGATAAGAAAGATGACAGCGCAAACATTCACGCTCCCGTTCGCGGCACGGAGCAGGCGCTCCCGATCCGCTCAAGGACACCGGTAAAAGACATCCCTGGTTTAACAAGCTTGACTCTTGGACAAGCAATATCAGGAGTGAAAACAAAATAAACTCTGGTGTCTATATACAACTAGACACTAACATTAAATGTTGCAACTTCTTCATTTGTGCTAGACGTACAAAGAGGAAGGTCCTCGGCAGGAGGTCATTCAAGGAGTAGGAGAGGTCCTCCAGAGTCCGCGGAGGAGGAGGACACACTCCGAGACAGAGCGAGTATAGTAGATCTAGGTAAGCATCTCCATTGTGTCGCTTTGTGTGTGTGGTAGACATAAAATTAATAAAAGGCAGCAGCTATAATATAATATAATATACCACATTATATATATATATATAATATTATAGATTATATTATAGCTGCCTTTATAATTTTATTACCACTGTGAACCAATGCTGCAGAATTGGAGCTCGTAGTCACATTTTAATTTCTTTTTTTTTAAACACACTGGACCTTACAAGCTTACACTCTGAAAAAACATCTTTGCAAAACATTATTCACTTAACAAGCAGCTGCTGACTTCATCTTTTTGTTTCCTGCAAGGTGCTGCTGCTTGCAAATGTGACCTGTTTGTTTCTTAAACAGGTGACAGGGGAGGAAAGGAGGAGAAGCTAAGAAAAAGGTATAAGACGCCCCCAAGAGCTACACAGTGCCAGGATGGTCCGAAGCATTAGTCGGTGAGTTGTCCTGAAACACTGTGTTATTATGGTGAAGCACTGGTACACATTCATCACAACAGGTGTTACTTCCTTTCAGTGAATGTGACGCACATTATTCATTTTCTTTTATTACTTTGGTCTCAGAGGCACAGGCGACTATAAGCACGGCAGTGAATCTCGGTCCCCAAGGAGGTGGAGGTTGTCCAGGTCTCCATCTGCCTCAGACGGTGGAGGGTCAAGCGCCGGTTTTCATGCTATAATTAACAGAGCAGTGACTAAAAGTGATAAATTTGTCGTGTTCAGTCACCCAAAAAAAAGAGGAAAAAGAAGGACAAGGCGCGTGAGAGGACCGGGTAAAAGAAGGAGGGAGGTTTTCAGGGACCGGAGCGAGATCTGAAAGAGAACGCTCCAGCAGTAAGAAGAAGAAGAGCAACCAAAGACAAGGAGCGAGTCGAGGGAACGCAAATTGATAGTGAGAAAGGAGCAGTTAAGGTCCCGTTTAGAGCGGGCATTTTGGATTTAAATTACTGCATCGCATTGAACATCCAAATGGCGTGGCACATTTTTAATGGAAGTTGCTAAAAGCTTCTAATACCCTTGTTGTAACTCCTTGTATGGTGATGTTAGGTGACCCGGGATTACGATTTTTTGGGTGAAGAGGACACGGTTATTGACAGTGAAAAGGAACAGAGAGGAGGACGACGATGATGAGGAGGAACGAGGGCGACTGCCGATTCTGCCTCCATCCCCAAAAGGCCAGGATGCAAGGAGAGATCAGAGGGTCAAATCCCCAAAAAAGTCCAAATGAATGGAGACGACCATCAATCAGAAGACATGGAGGATGACGCGACTAAGAAACGAATCCAAAACGGACACTTGGGACCTTTTCCACTTTCCCTCTTTTATATTGTAATATAGGCACAACATACTGTGCCTGATCACTCAAAGTTAAAGGATTTGTTTGTCTGAACTGTAGAAGAATTGGGGAAGAAGGCGGTTGAGAAGGAAAGCAGCAATAATTGTGTAATAGGAGGACTAAAATATGAAATACATGAGAAACATGCGTTTAAATTGTAATTGTTGTACTGTTTTATGATCCTGTTCATTTTCTTTTTGTGCATTGTTGTTCAAACTTTGTCTTCCTGGAAGTAGAATACACCGCAGGAGTTCTCCCCATTAAAATGTTTGGTTAAATATTGTATCTAGTTCGGAGTGGAGGTCCTTTTCTTGTTCATACTGTTAGGGCTTACCCTCCCGCACCAACCATTTTGCTTTACGGTAATGCACGAAGTCCTGTTTCAGTGACATTCCTATTTACAACCCTTTTACGTGTACACTGTAGATGAAAGTGTGTTGTTGCCATGAAATAAATTAGGTTTCCAAAGGAAACTAATAAAAAATTTGGATCCAAACTGTCAAACCTGGTTTTTCACTGAAAGAAAATGATAAGGCAAAGTACTTTTCTTACAGTTAATCACTCTGTAATTTTCTGGCATCTTCTCGTTGTATGTAAACGACTCGGGCAAAGACGTGTCAGAGCGCAAATTGTCTGTAAAAAAAGCCAATTGTTTAAACTTTGTTTTTTGTACAAATGAAAAACAGGATATTTCAATAATATTGCGAATAATAGCTGCCAGCACAGGAAAAAGGTTAACAAAAGGTCCTGATTCCATATCCCTTTTGACCTTATACAGATGCTGGTCATAAATTAGAATATCATGAAAAAGTTGATTGTCAGTAATTCTTTCAAAAAGTGAAAGTTGTTATACTACATTAATCACACACATTCTATATTTCAAATGTGCATTCTTTTAATTGTGATTAAAACTGCCACTAATGAAACCCCAAATTCAGTATCTCAGACCAATTAGACTATTGTGACAAGGTTCACTATTGAAGACACCTGATGCACTATAATCCATACTGAAATCAAACACCTTGACAAAGGCCTTCACATGGTTCTCTGCCCTCGTTCTGTAAGGTAGGCAGACAGTAGAAAGCATTGCGAGTGGATGGCAGGTTAAAAGCTTCTGTGTCCCAAGACATTAATAAGAGGCCGAGGGCTAAGGAAAATATGTGGTAGAAAAAAAAGTGTACAAGCAATAGGGATAACCGCATGTAAACAAAACCTCTCCCATGTTGAAGGAAAATTCACAAAGAGGGACCTGTAGATGGAGTCAGTGCTTCAAGACACCACGCACAGAGCATGCAAGACATGGTTTCAGGTGTCGATTTCCTTGTGTCAAAAGCCCCACTTTGAAACAAGACACAGCTGCGAAAGCGTCCGCCTGGGCTAAAGACAAGAAGGACTGTGTGCTACTGGGGGTCCAAAGTTATGAACTCTGATGGAAAATAAATTTTGCATGTCCTTTGGAAATCCAAGTTCCCAGAATCTGACAGGAAGAGAGTAGAGGCACCGGAATCCACGGTTGCTGATGCCAGTGTAAAGTCTCACAGTCAGTGATGGTTTGGGGGCATGTCATAGGAGGGTGTTTGTCCAGTGTTTCTCCGGTCCAGGGATCAACGCAGCCATCTACCAGGAGTTTAGAAGCAATTAATGCTTTCTGCTTGCCTGACCAACTTTAGGGAAATGCAGATTTTATTTTCAAAAGGGATGGCACTGCACGCAATGCCCAAGCTACAAGTACTGGTTTAAGGACCATGATGTCCCTGTTCTTTAATTGGGCCAGCAACCTGCCTGAAACTTAACCCTCTATAGAAAATCTATGGTAGTATTGTGAAGAAGATGATGCGATGCACCAGACCCAAACAATGCAGAAGAGCTGAAGGCCACTATCAGAGCAACCTGGGCTCTCATAACAGTACTGAGCAGGGCCAAAGACGGTCGACTCCAGCCACGCCGCGTTGTGCAGTGATTCAGGCAAAAGGAGCCCCAAATAAGTATTGATGTGTACATGCTATACTTTTATGTTCGTACTTTTAAGGTGGCCCTAACCTTTGAAAAATACTTCTTTGTATTGGTATAAGTATATTCTAATTTTCGGAGATACGGGAATTTGGGATTTTCATGAGTTGTCATTTATGATCCTTAAATAAATAATATTGAAATAGATCACTGTGGTGAATGAAATATTAATATGAAAAAGTTCACTTTTGAATGAAATACTAAGATGATTGAACGTTTAATGAGATCTAAGTACTAGGACCCGCACGTGTGGGTCATCCACGTTTTGCCAAAGATACATTTTATACCTTTTTAAATAATTTATTAGCTTAACTACAACATTATGCAAGTCGGTACAGATATGGGTCCACTTGTGAACTCGGAGGTGGAGGAGACATACAACCACGAGAGAGTATGAGGATGTATGTATAAGACTAATATGACATTGAATTCATTTTTCTCATTTATTTTTTAGTGCAAACAATCAGTTTACAACCTCAAACATGTATACACTACAATTTGCAAAAACATTTGATTCAACCTATCCCTCTCCTATCCCTTACACTAAAAAAAGCTTAAAATGATTGGAAATCCTCCGTTCAAAAAAGTCAAAAAAAAGTTACATAGTACAGTAGTATGTAGCAAAGTCAAAAAAGACGTGCAGATGTGCGAAAACAAACGAAATAAAACACATTCTTGTTACTAGTCAAAAGTCACAATAACAGAATAGCATCGTGGAAACAAGTAATTGCACACACTAACTATGTCAAAAAAAGTCCCGGAAAAGTCATTCGTAGAGCATGTAGAAAATGACCAAAGATTACAAAAGTATAGCGATGTCAAAATAAAATCCAAAAAAGTTAGCATAGTTTTTTGAAAAGAAATCTCAATGATGTCATAAAAGTCAGTATAAAAGTCCCAAAAAAGGTCATAGTATAGTGTGTAAAAAAAAAAGTTGTATAGACTGTTAAGAAAGTGGATAGTATGATTTGTCAAAAAAGTCCAGAGAAAGTCATTATAGTGATGGCCCAAAAAGTCGTGTAGATATGTCAAAAAAAAGTCCAAGAAATAAGTTAGAGACTGTCTAAAAAGGTCATGGTATGTTGACAAAAATTATATAAAACCTCTAGAATAGAATGTTACAACAAGTATTAGATAGTCTGTTGTAAAAAAAAAATACAGAAGAATAGGTATAGAAGCTGGAAAAGGTCTGGCATAGTCTGCTGAAGAAAAAAAAGTCATAGTTTAGTATGTTGAGAAATTATTAAAAAAATCATGTATAGATGTTTTTAAAAGTCAAGGATGGGTGGTTGGAAAACAATTATAAAAAGTCATAGTAGAACATGTTGGAAAAAGTCATAATAGTCAGAGTATAGTATTTTGAAAAAAAAGTAAAAAAAACGTCAGAGTATAGTAGAGTAGTCAAAAGAAATTACAAAAGTCATAGATTAGAATTAGAAAAGTCCTGGGATAGTATGTTAATAATCATAAAAAAGTTAATAGTTATGATGTCAAAAAGTACTGAAAAGAGACATACAACAACGAGGCAGAATTCTAAGTTTGTATGATGATGTACCGGTACTATTGACATTTATAAATTTTTCTCATAAATTTATTTTTAGTTGCAACATCAGGTGGACAACTAAAACTGTATAAAAAAACAGGTTGCATAAAAAAAATGGGGATTCAACCTATCTCTCTAACCCTTATTCCCGTACACTAAAAAACAAATTATTTAAATAATGAAAAATCATATTCTATAAAAGTCACCAAAAGTTCATAGTATGTCAAAAGTCTGAAAAAAAATTATAGTATGTTGAATAAAAAAATTGTAATAAAGATTTTACTATATTATGTCGACAAGTTACAAAAAAGTATTCGTATGTCAAAAAAAAGTCTTAAAACATTCATAGTATAGAATGTCAAAAAGTTAAAAAACGAAGAAAAAAAAGAAAGAAAGTGTATATAATGTCAAAAAAAAGTCTTGAAAACGTAGTATAGTATTTCAAAACGAAATCTCAAAAAACTTCAATGAAATATAAATACTATATATGTTTGGAAATAAAGTCATAAAAAAGTATGGTGTGGAAAGCAAAAAAGGTCAGAGTATAGTATTTCAAAAAAGTAACAAACATAAATACCATGCTAATACATTAATTTATTAGAGCGGCTTTCTATCAAGTGCTTTACAGCAATAATACAATAAATGACAAACAGTCACAAAAAATTAAAAAACGAGGACAGTAAAAAAGTAAAATAACATAAACAAAATACATCAAAGATAAATTAGCAATTAGGAGGTCATACGCAGCGGGAATAAGTAGTCGTAGCTTGATTTAAACGGACCCCAGTTGAACATGCCAGTTGATATATACTGAAAGATGTTCCAAACGTTGGCGCACAAAAACGAGAAGGCTCGCTCCCCAACCGTTTTCTTCTGACATTTGGTTATAGTGCAGCATCCGGACTGTAGGAGCGCAGCAACCGAGAGGCACACAAGAGTTTAAGATCAGACAGATGTACTGGTGCAAGGCCATTCACTATTTGTAAGTGAAAGTAACAGGGGAACCTTCAATCTGCTCTAACTGGATCGGGAGCCAGTGAAGTGAGGCCAACACAGGAGTTTATGTGGTCTGTTATTCGATGATCCAGTGAGAATACGTGCTGCGCATCGGACCATCTGTAGACCTCGCAGACTATTCTGAGGCAGCCCGAGAACTTTCAAATTATAATATCTAGTCTAGAGGTAACAAAGCATGAATGGGGGGCTCGGCGTCGTAAGGGACAATAGATCTCCGATCTTTGCAATTCTTCGGAGATGAAAGAAGGCTACTTTTGTCACCTCCTTAATGTGCAAGTCAAAAATGAACGTGACCGATCAAAAACTATCCCAAGAATTCTTACTTCTGTCCTTGCACTTAAATGATCAAGGCATCAATGGACAGAGTGAATGAAATGGTCATAAAAATTACTTAATTAGGTGAGGCTATAGCTAGCATCTCAGTTGTGGCTATTGAGTAGCCGGAAGTTTGCTGCTAACCGGCTCTCACAGCAGCCAAGCAAGTCGCCAGCTTAACCAAATCAGATGAATTTCCTACACTAACAGCATATATAAATAAAAATTATATAGTGTGTCAAGAAAATTCATAGGTTATAGTATGTCGACAAAGGTCATAAAAAAATTGCATATAGTGTGTAAAAAAGTACAAAAAAGTAAAAGTATAGTATTTGGAAAAAATTGTAATAAAAGAATTACTATCTTATGTCAACCAACTCGTGTATGTTGAAAAAAAGTCATAGCATGCATGTTGAAAAAAAAACATCAAAGAAGTAGCATAGAAGTGTGAAAGAAAAATCGAAAAAAGTCCTACTAGTATATGTTGAAAAAAGTTTGGAAAAAAAGGCCTAGTAAAGAATTTAAGAAAAGTCATAGACAGGTAGTAGAAAGTGCATAAAAAAGTATAATTAGTATGTCAAAAAAGTCTGAAAAAGTCACAGTATAGTCTGTCAAAAAAAATATATAAAAGTCTAGTCTTAGATGTTGACAAAAACATTAAAAAGTTATATTATAGAAAATTGGAAAAAGTCATAAAGTCTGTCGAAAAAAAAAATTATTAAAAAAAAAATTGTTTGCAATAGAATGTTTGAAAAGTCACTTGATATAGTATGTTGTAAAAAGATACCAAAAAACTAATAGTGTAGTATGCTCAAAAGAGTGTAAAAAGTCATAAGTGTAACTGTGTCAAAAAAAGTCATGGTTTAGTGTGTTCAAAAGAAATATTTAAAAGTCAGACTGTAGTTTGTCAAAAGAAATAAAAAATAATTCCATAGAACAAAGTTATCGTGTAATATGTTGAAAAAAAGCGATATAATACGTTTGGGGGAAAAAATCACAAAAAAGTAGAGTTATAGCATGTCAAAAAAATGGATGAAAAACTCATGTTTTAAGTAATGTAGATGAAAAGTACACTATTTGAAGAAAGCAACGCAAACAAAAACATATGCTTACTGTAGGGTTTTGTTATTTTGTGTTATTTTGGTAGTCTCTTTTTTGTTATTTGGCTCCGTTTCCTGTTTTAATTGGAAGGGTCTGTGTTTTCTGCTTGCCTTGTAGGTTTTTACTTGTTTTACTTCCTGTGGTTTTGTTTTTTTCCGCTCTTGTGATTGCATGATGTTTTCACTGGTTCCCAGCCTTGCCAACTGCCGCTTAGTCCTGCGTCAGAGATTGTTTATGTTTGACGTGTCGGTGGCGGCGACCTGATGGTTTCGTGTTGTGATGTGGTGCTGGTTCCTGTTTTTGGTTTCCCTCGCTGTTCCCGGACAACCTTTTGTTGGTTAGATTTCGGTATAATAAAATTCCTGAATGGCGAGGTGTGTCTGACCGTCTGCACTTGGTCCTACATTCCTAAAGCTCCTAACACTTACATTTCACTAAAATGAAAAAAATAGAAAGGCTTCAAAAAAAAGTAGATATTCTTTACCAGTGCAGGTTTTTACACAAAGGAAAGTTAAGACAGTAATCCATACATATGTCACTCTTAAACAAACAAAAAAAGAATGCAAAAAGTGAAGTGTGTAAACAAAAAAATGGTTCGAGGATTGAGTAGAGGATGGGGTGGAGGGTTTTTAACACGGAACCGCCTTCTGTAAAGGGTCTGGCCAAAGCCACCTCGTCACACCCAGGTAATATCATCCTGGACATGCAATGGGTGAAGATCACCTTGCGTATATCCATGGTCTTCCAATTGCTGGCATAAAGTGTTGTTGTCTGTAATACACTTTCCAACGCCAAGCTGAAAAAAAAGAATACCTCATCGGATGAGAAGTGAGGAGTAAGTGGCCATGTACAACTGTAAGAGACAGATTGTTGGTTGATGAATCAGTCTGGACCGAGTAAGACCGGGGGAAAACAACTAATCATTGTCCCGGATGACAAACAAACCTGGGTGCTGTGGTCATTATCGTACCAATAAATTTATACATATATATATATAGCAAGATATATATAGATATATAATATCTATAACGGCAAAAGTATGGGGACACTTTACAGCACAATTTCGCAACTTCCACACTCGCTGTTAGGAGATACCAAGGCTGATTGAGTGGGGGGATGATCTTTATGCAATATAGACATCTGCCCCTTATTAGCCAAACTCATTCACCAATGTTCCAAAGGCCCAGTCTGTCACTAATCTGATATCATTAAAAAAAACTAACTGAGAAATCCACGGAGAACCCTTTGCCCTGATGTAAGCACATAATGTTAATATGAAAACTGCTCGATGGTTAAAAAACAATGGAACGATCTCAAATGTATTCTGTCCTAGAATGAAGTGCAATGGCAATTTCGAGGTGAAACCCAAACTTTGACGGTAGTGTATATATATATATATATATATATATATATATATATATATATTAATATATTATGTAGTGCATCCAGAAAAGGGAATACTGTATGTGTGCAGTATTTGTAGGGCCCTGAACAATAAGTTTTCATTCGTATAAAAAATGTCTAATGTAAAGAACAGTGTGTAGTGTTCTGGCACGACGGGGGTTTTGACAGATTATGTATGCAAAGCACTTTGTGACTCTCAGCTTTTTTGGACAGCCCCAGTGCTAATATACACCCTACACTACCTGAGTGGTTTTTAACGTGTTGCAAACCACAAGCGCCTCCCTTTCCGTCTGATAAACATCTGGCATTCCTATCCCTGGTTTGACTAACTTGGGGAAGGAGTTTATTACAAATATTTTTTCTCGGTTCGATCCATTGTACAACCTTAAACACTGCAATAACAACCATTCCTTGACACGTTCGGATCTACGTCATGCCTGTGCTTTGTCGTGATGCAGAACAAGTACTTCACAATCTGGCGACTGTTGACGCGTATGAAAAACCCTCGATGACCATGACTTTTAACATTATATACAGCGCTTCTCTGACGTGGGTTTACTTTTATGACAAAAACTATACATTACTATTTTTTAACTTTGACATACTTAACTATGACTTTTTTGTACAAGATTGTATGAATACTGCGACTTTTTTTAAGACAACTTTTCATAACATGACTACAAAACTTGTTCATGACATACTATATAACATGACCTGTTTGTGAATTCTCTTAGAGCATAGTTTATATACATTGTACTATGACGTTTTGCGACCATTGCCATTGTTTTTTTTATGTCCCTTCGTCTGTTCAACTTGGTAAGGTGTTCAATCACTCAACAGGTAAATTAAAGGGTGGGGAAAATATGGAGGCCCAAACTCAATATTCTGGAAATTATTTATTTTAATACTTTTAGCAGAAAATAGTGTCGCAGGTTATACAACAGTTTTTGCTGTACAAAGGAAATTGTCGTGCATTCCCTACTGAAAAACACGGAAATCCAAGCAGCTGAACAAAAGGAAGGAGCATAGGAAATTAAAGAGGAGCGTTAACATGTGAGGCAGGACACACTTCACTAACGGTAGCTGCACTTGGCATGAGGAGGAAATGTAATGTGGAAAATATTAAAGGTATTGTATTGGGTTATATGATGACTGAATATGAGTGTAAAAAAAAAAACAACGACTGTAACAAACAATTTGAGCACCACAATCTGTGTAGTAACCTCTTTTTAAAGGTCCAGTAGCAGCCAGGCAAGTTAAACAACCAAAATGAGCACAACACTAAGAGTTTAACTTTTTTCTAGCCTCAAGCCAAACACCCCTGGACTTAATTTCAGGAGGAAAGCCTTGGTGCTGGTACTTTTCACCCTGTAGAGGTGAGTGATTGGTTAAACACATCTGGAGAGGGTTCAAAAAGTTTTATCAGATTAGTGAAAGTGAAAATAATGACAGCAAGAGAATTAATAGATTATTTTTTACATTTAAGCAATCCATTACAAGCTATATACAAAAAAAATAGAAACTGCAATTGCATTACAAATCAACAAAATATCAATTTAACCATTGTTGTGATAACATTAAAAAAAAATCCACATTAACTCATCAGCACAAATAATAGAACAAGAAAAATAACTTAAAAGACAAATAAGCTCTAAAAAATGGATTTTACATTCTGTGCAGGGATTTATAAAAACCTTTTTCTGTTATAGTGTAAAAATGGCAAGGAATGTTGTAGTCAGCATTCGGCTTCTATACAATCCCAGTCTCTTCTTTCAGAACAATTGTAGTTTGTTACAACATTTACAAAAGGGTTTAGTAGAAACAATAAGACATTACTGCACGTGCTGCCAGTCCAACAACGAAGAGAAAAACTTAGTGGTACCAGGAGAAGTGAAAGCATTCTAGCTTTGTTCATGACACTATATATTCAAATGCAGATAAGGGTTGGAGTATCACAAAATGAGTCGAGCTTGTAGTGGATGTAGGGATCTAATCAGTGCGTGAACGTCGTGATTCTACCTCCATGCCCATAATAAAACTCTCTCACACACACACACACACACACACACGCACACGCACACGACACGCACCCGCACACGCACACACGGAATTCTTTAGGAATTCTAAAAAAGATGACCTAAACAAGACGCAACTTCCAAAAACTGCATTTCCAAAAACTGGGATAGTGTTTGCAAATTTAGGACCACCACTGTTTTTTTGGTGGAAGTACTGTCTCAACAGTAATCTCAGGCTTTACTACAGTAAGTTAAACACATTACCTTTATAAACATTACTACATACTTAAATACATAGCAACGACGAACTGTTGTTTGTTTCTACCTATGTAGAAAACTCCACCTGACTCCCGCGGTCCCTTCATTTAAATTTAATGCCCTCACAGATGAGGGTTCAGACACTCACTTCCAAGTGAGTTGCAACTTTCGGAGTAACCAAATCTAAGAGCTTCTTCTGTCGCCTCTCTGTCACAGCTGGACCTCCCTCAGCTATGATGGCGCGTGTTAGTGTGTATTAGGGTGCGATGGGCGATGGAATTACATAAACTGTCAAGGAACATTTACTGCAGTTTTTTCCCTCCACATTTTCCTTTTGCACTTGAAATGTATGTTTTGTAGCATAAGGTGTCTTGCTGCACGGTGTTTGCTGTTCAAGCTCAAGAGGTAAACGATCAGGGAAGCGGCTAGGGTCTTCTTTATAGTCGGGGGATGGTATAAAAATCTGGCACTGATCAAACCATCCATATCGAAACTCCTGAAACGTCACGGTGGCTGTGATGAAGGGAAGAAAGGAGATGCGGCAGGAAGACATAAAGCAGAAGACCTAATTATCAAGTCTTTGGAAATCTTACAGCAAGCTTTTCATTTTGGTATAACACTGTCTCATTGTCTGATTTCTTTTCCCAGTATTTTCAATGAGGTTCGGAATAAAAAGAAAAAATCCCCTTTTAATCTATAAATCTTACACGAGAGAAAGTCCATCTATCATACCCCAAGTTTGACGGAAAGCCAGGGGGGAGCTTTCATCTGAACAACTAGTCCCGGAGTTTGTTAAAGTGCTGAAGGGTTGCAATCACTCCAGACACATCAACAACTGGGCGGAGAAACAAAAACACAAATGGTGGACAGGTTACCGACAAGAAGCTTATACACAAATTAAACATATAGCTGAAAAATAATAAAAAAGATACATAGACACACACGACAGTGGTACACACTATATACAGTGGCGGCTCAAACGTATTTGGGTCCCCGCGTGATGAAAGTATGTATTAGTTGTAGGGGGCGCTGTGGTCAGTGGTAGAGCGGTTGTGCTGCCAATCGGAAGGTTGGGGGTTCAATCCCGGCCCTGCAGTCCCTTGTCAACATGTCTTTTGAGGTCAGGAGATTGTGAAGGCCATGGCACAACCTTCAGTTTACACCTCTTGATGTAATCCACTGTGGATTTTGAGGTGTGTTTGGGATCATTTTCCATTTGTAGAAGCCATCCTCTCTTTAACTTCAGCTTTTTCAAAGATGGCATCAAGT
>NC_045741.1:19041288-19083014 GCF_008692095.1 Etheostoma spectabile | reverse complement strand
AGTAGCGTCCAAATTTGCTGAAATGATTAAATCCATTTTTCTTCTACTTGTGAAATGTTCCCTGACATGGCTGCAATACAACCCCAAAGCATGATTGATCCCCCCCCTGCTTAACAGTTGGACAGAGGTTATTTTTACAAATTCTGTGCCTTTCTTCTCCAAACGTACCTTTGCTCATTCTGGCCAGAAAGTTTTATTTTAAACTCATCGGTCCACAGAACTTTTTTCCACAATGCATCAGGCTTGTCTATATTTAATTTCATTTGCAAACTTCAAACTTGATTTTGTGCTTGGGGCGTAGAAGAGGTTTTCTTCTGATGACTCTTCCATGAAGACCATATCTGTACAAGTATCTCTTATAGTGGAATGGTGTAGCAAAACTCCAGTGTCTTCCAGGTCTTGGATGGAACGTGCAGTCAAACATGGGTTGGACTTGCTTTTCTCACAATCCTGCAAGCGGTGTGTCTGATCTTTCCTTGAGCTTCCAGATCTTGCTTTAACTTCCACGTTCCTGATGACTGCCATTTCTAATTACATTCCGAACAGAGGATATTGCAGATGAAAACGCTTTGCTATCTTTTTATAGCCTTCTCGGCTTGTGAGCGTCAACTATTTTCAGTTTCAGTTTTCAAGACAAACTGCTTAGAAGAAACCATGGTGTGATTGTTGGGGAAAGGCAGTGTCAGATGAGTCTGAGCATTTTAAACCTTAAGTTTGATATCACCTGGTCTTTCTAGATGATGATTGAGAACAATCCATGACACTGTCAGGTCTCAGCTTTCCAAAGGGGGCGGTGCATGCTAGAAACTCTGCAGGGTGCCCAAACTTTTGTAGATGCCATTTTTTAGTTTTCTGTATTTTGAAAGTTTATTCTGTCATTTGATGCCTTTGGAGATTTCCATCTTTTCTAGTCTTCTTATGCACATTAATAAAACGTATATGTGCTGTATTTATATAGCGCTTTTCTAGTCTTAACAACTCTCAAAGCGCTTTACATCATACAGGAGACATCACCGTTCACACACATCATGCACTGTGGTCGAGGCGTACAAGGTGCCACCTGCTCATCAGATAAACACTCACACGCAGCATCGGGGGCAACTCGGGTTCAGTGTCTTGCCCAAGGACATTTTGACAATGGACTGCAGGGCCAGGGATTGAACCCCCAACCTCCGATTGGCAGGCAACCGCTCTACCACTGAGCCACAGCCGCCACTACAACTAATACAACTTTTCACCCGGGTACCCAAACTTTTGAGCCCCACTGTATATGTGTGTACATGTGGTGGGTGTATATGTTTTTTTTTATTATTCAGCTATATGTTTATTTGGGATAGCTTTGTCTGTAACCTGTCACCATTTGTTGTTTTGTTCTCCGCCAGGTTGTTGAATGTTCTGGAGGTGATTGCACCCTTCAAGCACTTTAACAAACTCCGGGAGGTTGTTCAGATGAAGCTCCCCCCTGGCTTTCCTGTCAAACTGGGTAGGTAGATGGATTCTCTGTGTAAGATTTATAGATTAAAAGGGATTTTTTTATTCCAACTCATTGAAAATATGGAAAGAAATCAGACAATGACAGGTATACCCAAAATAAAGCTTGCCTGTAAGATTTCCCAAGATAAATTAGTCATTCTGCTTATGTCTTCCTGCAGACATCCCTGTCTTCCCTACGATCACAGCCACCGGGACGTTTCAGGAGTTTCGATAGATGAGTTTGATCAGTCCATTTTTACATTCCCAACGACTATAAAGAAGACCCTAGCCGCTTCCCTGATCTTTAACCTCTTGAGCTGGAACAGCAACCAACGTGCAGCAAGACAACATTATCTACAAAAAACAAATTTCAAATTACAAAAGGAAAAAAGGAGGGAAAAAAAAACTGCAGTAATTGTTCCTTGACAGTTTATGGATTTCCATCGCCCATCCCAACCCTGAATACACACTAAAACTGCGCCATCAGAGCTGAGGGAGGCCAGCTGGGACAGAGAGGTCGACAGAAGAAGCTCTTAGATTTGGTTAAATCCGAAAGTGCAAAAACTTGGAGCTGAGAGTCTGAACCTCTCATCGGTGAGAGGGCATTAAATTTAAAATGAGTGACCGCAGCGGAGTAGGGAGTTTTCTACTAGGTAGAAGACAAACAACCAGTTCAGTCGTTGCATGTATTTAAGTATGTAAGTAATGTTTATAAAGGGAAGGTTTAAATACCTGTAGTAAAGCACTGATATACTGTGTGAGACAGGAATTCCACCAAAAAAAAAGTGGTGTAACTTAAAATTTGCAACACTAATAACCAGTTTTTGGAAAATGCAGTTTTGGAAGTTGCGTCTTGTTTAGGTCAGCTTTGTAGAATTCCTTAAAGAATTCCGTGTGTGCGTGTGCGTGTGCGTGTGCGTGTGCGTGTGCGGGTGTGTGGTGTGTGTGTGTGTGTGAGAGATTTTTATGGGCATGGAGTAGAATCACTGAGCGTTCACGCACTAATTAGATCCACTACATCCACTACAAATCGACTCTTTGTGATACTCAACCCTTAATCCTGCATTTGAAATATTATAGTGTCATTGAAGCAAAGCTAGAAATGCTTCACTTCTCATGGTACCACTAAGTTTTCTTTTAGTTGTTGGACTGGCAGCACGTGCAAGTAATGTCTTTGTTTCATACTAAACCTTTTGTAAATGTGTAACAAACTACAATGTTCTGAAAGAAGAGATCTGGGGATTGTATAGGAAGCAGAATGACTGACTACAACAGTCATGCCATTTTACACTATAACAAGAAAAAGGTTTTATCCCTCACAGAATGTAAATACATGTTTATGAGCTTTTGTCTTTAAGTTATTTTTTTTCTTTATTTTGCTGATGAGTTGAATGGATTTTTTTATGTATCACAACAAGTTAATTGAGAGTTTGTGATTTGTAATGCAATGGCAGTTTCTATTTTTGTATATACTTGTAATGTTTTAAAGGAAAAAATAATCTATAATTCTTCTGTCATTATTTCACTTTCAACTATATCTGATAAAACTTTTGAACCTCTCCAGATGTGTTAAACAATCAATCACCTCTACAGGGTGAAAAGTACAAAGCACCAAGCTTCCTCCTGAAATTAAGTCCAGGGTGTTGGTGGAGGCTAGAAAAAAAGTTAAACTCTTAGGTGGTGTGCTCATGTTTGTTGTTAACTTGCCTGGCTGCTACTGGATTTTAAAAGAAGGTGTACTAAACAGATGTGGTGGCTCAAAGTGTTGTAAATCAGTTAGCTTTTTTTTTTTTACATCCATATCAGTATCATATAACCCAATACAATACATTTAATTTTTCCACATTACATTCCTCTCATGCCAAGTGCAGCAACGTTAGTGGAAGTGTGCCTCCTCACTGTTAACGCTCCTCTTATTTCATGCTCCTTCCTGTTTTCAGCTGCTTGGATTTTCCGTGTTTTCAGTAGGGAATTCATCTACATGTCCTTTGTACAGCAAAAACTGTTGTATAACTCTGCGACACTATTTTCATATAAAATGTATTAAAATAAAAATTCCAGATATCTGAGTTTGGGCCTCCATATTTTCCACACCCTTAATTTACTGTTAGTGATTGAAACCTTATAATTGACAAGAGAAGGGACAAAAAAACAATGAAAGGTCACAAAAAAGTCATACGTTGTATATAAACTATCTCATAAGAGAATTCACAAAAAGTCGTTATATAGTATGTCATAAAAAAGTTTTTAGTCATGTTATGGAAAAGTTTTTAAAAAAGTCGCAGTATGTCATAAATTGTACAAAAAGTCATAGTATAGTATGTCAGAAGTTTAAAAAAAAAGAAAGTAAGTAATGTATAGTTTGTCATAAAAGTAAAAACAAAGTCATAGTAAGGTATTAATGTTAAAAAGTCATGGTTAAGAGGGTTTTCATGACGCGTCATCAGTCGCCATATTGGAAGTACTCCGCATCACGACAAAGCACAGGCACTGAAGTAGATCCCGAACGTTGTCAAGGAAATGGTTGTTATGCCGTGTTTAAGGTTGTACCAATAGGTCAGACCGAGAAAAAATATTTGGAATAAAATCGACTTCCAAAAGTTATCAAAACCAGGGAGAGGAATGCCAGATGTTACAGAGGAAAGGAGGCGCTTGGGGTTGGCAAAACTTAAACGCACTCAGGTAGTGTAGGGTGTAGATAGCAAACTGGGGCTCAAAAAATGATGGAGAGTCACAAAGTGCTTTGCAATACATAATTCTGCCACACACTTCTTGCAGAACACTACACACGTTCTTACATTAGCATTTTTTATAAGAATGAAAACTTATGTAGGGCCCTACAATACTGCACACATACAGTATTCCCTTTTCTGGATGCACTACATAATATATATATATAATATATATATTATATATAATAATATTATATATATACACTACCGTCAAAAGTTTGGGTTCACTTCGAAATTCCATTGCACTTCATTATAGACAGAATACCAGTTGAGATCAGTTACATTGTTTTTTAACCAGCGCAGCAGTTTTCAATACATTATGTGCTTACATAATTGCAAAAGGGTTCTCAGTGATTTCTCAGTTAGTTTTTTTTAATGAATCAGATTAGTGAACGAATGGGCCTTTGGAACATTGGATGAATGGTTGCTAATAATGGGCAATGTAGATATTGCATTAAGATCATCCCCCCACTCAGATCAGCTGGTATTTAACAGCGAGTGGGAATGGAAATTTGTAAGTGGCCCCATACTTTTGACGGTATATATATATATATATTATATATATATATGTATATATATATATATAGTATATAAAATGTAGTTGTACGATAAGACCACAGCAACCCAGGTTTGTTGTCATCCGGGACAATGAGTTAGTTAGTTTCCCCCGGGCTGCTCTGGTCCAAGACTGATTCATCAACCACAATACTGTATCTTCACAGTTGTATACATGGCAATTACTCTCAGCTTCTCAATCGATTGAGGTATTCTTTTTTTCAGTTGGCGTTGGAAAGTGTAGACAGACAACAACACTTTCTGCCAGCAATGGAAGAAACATGGAGATATACGCAAGGTGATACTTACCCATTGCATGGCCAGGGATGATATTACCTGGGATGTGAACGAGGTGATGTGGCCAGACCCTTACAGAAGGCGGTATCCATAAACCATCACCCCATCCTTACATCATCCTCTAACCCATTTTTTGTTTACCAATTCACTTTTTGCATTCTTTTTGTTTGTTAACAGTGACTATTGTATGGATTACTGTAATTATACTCTTTCTTTGTGTAAAAAACCTGCAATGGGAAAGAATTATCTACTTTTCTGAAGCCTTTCTATTTTTTCATTTATTGAAATGTAAGTGTTAGGAGCTTTAGGAAATGTAGGACCCAAGTGCAAGACGGCAGACACACGCGCAATCTCAGGATTTATATACCGAAATTAACAAACAAAAGGTTGTCCTGGAACAGCGGGGGAAAACACAAACAGGAACAGGACCACATCAAAAAAACGGAAACAGCAGGGTCGCCGACACACAGACACTTCAAACATAAACATGCTCTGACGCAGGACAGAGGCAGGTGGCACAAGGGCTGGGAAACAGGTGGAAAACATCAGGCAATCACAAGAGCGGAAAAAAAACAAAAACACAGGAAGTAAAAAAAGTAAAACAAGACAAGCAAGACAGAAAACCAGACCTTCAAATTAAAACAGGAAACGGAGCCAAATACAAAACAAAAAAAGAGACTACCAAAATAACACAAAATAACAAAACCATAACAGTAAGCAGATGTTTTGTGTTGCGTTGCTTCTCAAAAAAGTTACTTTTTCATACTATACTATAGGTTGTTCATCATTTTTGACAGCTATACTTACTTTTTGTGATTTTTTCCCCAACGTATTATACTCTGCCTTTTTCAACATATTTACAATATAACTTGTTCTATGGAATTATTTTTTATATTCTTTTGACCAAACTACAATGACTTGTTAATATTTCTTTTCAACACACACTACACCATGATTTTTGACACAGTACACTAGGCTTTTACAACTCTTTTGAGATACTACACTATTAGTTTTTGGTACTTTTTACAACATACTAGCAATGACTTTTTCAAACATTCTATGCACACAATTTTTTTAATAATTTTTTTTCGACAGACTTTATGACTTTTCCAATTTTCTATAATAAACTTTTTTGTTTTTGTCAACATTCTATACTAGACTTTTATAATTTTTTGCAGACTATACCTGACTTTTCAGGACTTTTTTGACATACTAAAATTATAACTTTTTATGACTTTCGACATACTGTACTATGACTTTTCTTAACATTCTTACTATGATTTTTTTCCAAACTTTTTTAAAACATATATAGTATGACTTTTTCAGATTTTCTTTCAAAATTCTATGCTAATTCTTGATGTTTTTTTTTCAACATGCCATGCTATGACTTTTTTCAACATACGACGAGTTTTTGACATAATATAGTAATGCTTATTACAATTTTTTCCAACATACTATACTTTACTTTTTGTAACTTTTTTAACACACTATATGACAATTTTTTTAGACCTTTTTCGACATACTATACTATGAATTTTTCTGACAACTATATAATTTTTATTTATATATGCTAGTTATTGTAGGAAATTAATCTGATTTGGTTTAAGCTGTGACTTGCTTGGCGCTGTGAGAAGCCGGTTATCAGCAAACTTCCTGCTACTCAATCAGCCAAAACTGAGATGATAGCTATAGGACCACCTAGATTAAGTAATTTTTATGACAATTTCAATCTTGTCCATTGATGACTTGATCATTAAGTGCAAGGACAGAGTGAAGAATCTTGGGATAGTTTTTGATCGGTCACTTTCATTTGACTTGCACATTAAGGAGGTGACAAAAGTAGCCTTCTTCATCTTCCGAAGAATTGCAAAGATCAGATCAGTATTGTCCCTAAAGACGCCGAGGCCCTCATTCATGCCTTTGTTACATCTAGACTAGATTATTATAATGTACTGTTCTCGGGGGCTAAGAAAAGTCTGCGAGGTCTACAGATGGTCCAGAATGCTGCAGCACGTATTCTCACTGGATCATCGAAATACAGACACATAACTCGTGTTGGCCTCACTTCACTGGCTCCCTATCCAGGTTAGAGCAGATTTGAAGGTCTTACTTTCAACTTATCAAATAGTGAATGGCCTTGCACCAGTACATCTGTCTGATCTGTTAAACTCTTGTGTGCCTTCTCGGTTGCTGCGCTCCTACAGGTCAGGATTGCTGACTATACCAAAGGTCAGAAAGAAAACGGTTGGGGAGCGAGCCTTCTCGTTTTTGTGCGCAACGTTATGGAACAGTCTTCCAGTAGATATCAGACTGGCATGTTCAACTGGGGTCTTTAAATCAAAGCTTAAGACTACTTATTCACCGCTGCGTATGAGTCTAATTGCTAATTTATCTTTGATGTATTTGTTTAGTGTTATTACTTTTACTGTTCTCGTTTTTAATTTTTGTACTGGTTTGCATTTAAAGTGTATTATTGCTGTAAAGCACTGATAGAAAGCGCTCTATAAATTAATGTATTATCATGGTATTTTTTGTTACTTTTTGAAAATTGATACTCTGACTTTTTGACTTTCACACCAAACTTTTTTAGACTTTTTTCAACATATATAGTATTTATATTTATTTAAGTTTTTGAGATTTTCGTTTTGAATACTATACTACTTTTTCAAGACTTTTGTGACATTATATACTTTCTTTTCTTTTTTTTCTTTTTTTAACTTTTGACAGCTATACTATGACTTTTTCAAGACTTTTTTTGACATACTATACTTTTTGTAACTTTTCGACATATATAGTAAATCTTTATTACAATTTTTTCCAACATATATATAATTTTTTTAAGATTTGAACTACTATGAACTTTTTGTGACTTTATAGAAATGATGATTTTTCAATTATTTTATAATGTGTTTTTAGTGTAAGGGATAAGGTAGAGAGATAGGTTGATCACAATGTTTTTATGCAACCGTTGTATACAGGTTTGAGTTGTAAACTGATGTTGCAATAAAAATAAATTATGAGAAAAAATTTATAAAAAATGTCAATAGTATACGGTAACATCATACATACTAACTAGAATTATGCCTCGTGGTTGTATGTCTCTTTTCAGGACTGTTTTTGACAATAATAAACTATAACTTTTTTATGACTTATTAACATACTATACCAGATTTTCTTAACATTCTAATCTATGACTTTTGATAATTTCTTTTGACATACTATACTATACTCTGACTTTTTTGTTACTTTTTTCAAAATACTATACTATGACTATTTATGACTTTTTCCAACATTTTTCATCTATGACTTTTTTATAATTGTTTTCAACAGACCATACTATGACTTTTAACATTCATACTATGATTTTTAAATAATTTTCTAACATACTAAACTATGACTTTTTTCTTCAGCAGACTATGCCTGACTTTTCCAGCTTCTATACTATGACTTCTTGATATTTTTTTCAAAGACTATACATGACTTTTGTAACATTCTATTCTATGATTTTTATAATTTTTTTCAACATACCATGACTCTTTAGACAGTCTATAACATTATTTCTTAGGACTTTTTTTTGACATAATATACGACGACTTTTTTGGCCATACTATACTATGACTTTCTCTGGACTTTTTTTGACAAACATACTATAACTTTTCAACAGTCTATCAATTTTTTTTTACAAACATTACTATGACTTTTTGACTTTTATACCAGACTTTTATGACATACATTGAGATTTTCTTTCAAAAAAACTATGCTAACTTTTTGTGATTTATTTGACATACTATACTTTAATCTTGGTTCATTTTTCCTACATGCTATACTATGACTTCCGGGACTTTTGTTGACATAGTATACAATTACTTTTTTCAAACATGCTATTCTTTTTGTGACTTTTGACATAGTAAAAATAATGTTTTATTACAATTTTTTTCCGACATACTACACTTTTTATGACTTTTGACAATATATATACTATAACTTTTTTTGACTTTTTTGAAAGGAGGATTTTTCAATCATTTTATTTTTTTAGTGTAAGGGATAAGGTAGTGAGGGATAGGTTGAATCACAATGTTTATGCAAATTGTTATGTATACAGGTTTGAGTTGTAAACTGATGTTGCAATAAAAAATAAATGAGAAAAATGAATTAAAATGTCTATATTATGTCATTTACATACATCACTAGAATTACTGCATCGTGGTGTAGTCTCCTCCAACCGTCGAGTTCACACCCATATCTGTACGACTTGAATAATGTAGTAGTTAGACTAATAAAATTAGTTAAAAAGTATAAATTGTATTCTTGGCAAAACGGGATGACCCAAAGTGCTGGTCATGTACTTAGAATATCATGAAAAAGTTCAATATGTTAGTAATTTCATTCAAAAAGTGAAATTTTCATATTTATTCATCACCACAGTGAGATATTTCAAATATTATTATTTTAATGATCATAACTGACAACTAATGAAAATCCCAAATTCAGTATCTCCGAAAATTAGAATATACTTAAGACCAATACAAAAGAAGGATTTTTCAAAAGGTTAGCAACTGAAAAGTACGAAACATAAAAAGTATGAGCATGTATCAGCACTCAATACTTAGTTGGGGCTCCTTTGCCTGAATCACTGCAGCAACGCGGCGTGGCGTGGAGTCGATCCGTCTGTGGCCCGCCTAGGTGTTATGAGAGCCAGGTTGCTCTGATAGGGGCTTCAGCTCTTCTGCATTGTTGGGTTGGTGATCGCATCATCTCTTCACAATACTCCATAGATTTTCTATAGAGTAAGTTCAGGCGAGGTTGCTGGCAAATTAAGAAAAGGGACATCATGGTCTTAAACCAGGTACTGGTAGCGGCATTGCGTGCAGGTGCCAATCCCTTTTGGAAAAAAAATCTGCATTTCCATAAAGTTGGTCAGCAGCAGAAGCATTAAGTGCTCTAAAACTTCCTGGTAGATGGCTGCTTGGACCCTGGACCTCAAGAAAAACACATTGGACAAACACCCCAGATGACATGGCCCCCCAAACCATCACATGACTGTGAAGACTTTATACACTGGGCATTAAGCAACGTGGATTCTGTGCCTCTACTCTCTTCCTTCAGATTCGGGAACTTGATTTCCAAAGGAAATGCAAAATTTATTTTCATCAGAGTTCATAACTTTGGACCACTCAGTAGCAGCACAGTCCTCTTGTCTTTAGCCAGGCGAGACGATTCGGACGCTGTGGTCTTGTTCAAGAGTGGCTTGACACAAGGAATGCGACACCTGGAAACCCAGTCTTGCATGCATCTGTTGCGTGGTGGTTCTTGAAGCACTGACTCAGCTACAGTCCACTCTTTGGGAATTCCTTACATGGGAGAGGTTTGTTTCAGGCGGTTATCCCTATTGTGTACACTTTTTTTTACCACATATTTTCCTTCCCTTCGCCTCTCTATTAATGTGCTGGACACAGAGCTGTGAACTGCCAGCCTCTGCAATGAATTCTAGTCTGCCTACCTACAGAACTAGGCAGAGACCATGTGAAGCCTTTGCAGGGTTTTGAGTTATTAGGTGATTAGAGTGGCATCAGGTTTGTCTCAATATTGAACCTTGTCACAATATTCTAATTGTCTGAGATACTGAATGGGGTTTTCATTAGTGTCGTTTTAATCACAATTAAAGAATGAACATTTGAATATAGCATGGTGTGATGAATTAAGTAGTATACAAATTTCACTTTTGAAAGGAATTACTGACAAATCAACTTTTTCATGATATTCTAATTATATGACCAGCATCTGTATAAGGTCAAAGGGAGATGGAAAGGACCTTTGTTAACACTTTTCCTGTGCGGCCAGTATTATTCGAAAATTATTGAAATATCCCGTGTTTTCATTTGTACAAAAAAACAAAGTTTAAACAATTGGCTTTTTACAGACAATTGCACGTCTGACACGTCTTTGCAACGAGTCTGTTACAGACAACCGGAGAAGATGCTAGAAAATTACAGATGATTAACTGTAGAAAAGTAACATTTGCTTAAGCATTTTCTTTCAGTGAAAAAGCCAGTGGACAGTTTGATCCAATTTTATTAGTTTCCTTGGAAAAAACCTAATTTATTTCATGTGCAACAACACATTTCAATCTACAGTGTACACTTACAAAGGGTGTGAAATAGGAAGGTCAACTGAAACAGGACTTCGTGCATTACAGTTAAGCAAAATGGTGGTGCTGGGAGGTAAGCAAACTACAGTATGAAACAAGAAAGGACTCAATCCAGACTAGTAAAATATTTACACAAACATTTTAAATGGGGAAATGCTGTGTATTCTACTGCCAGGAAGACAAAGTTTGAACACAAAGGCAACAAAAGAAAAATGAAACAGGATCATAAAAAAAGTACAACAATGAAATTTAAAACCATGTCTCATGTATTCATATTTTAGTCCTCTTTACAAAAATTATGGACTGCTTTCCTTCTACAGCTTCTTCCCCAATGCTTCTACAGTTAAGACAACAAATCTTTAACTTGAGTGATCAGGCACAGTCATGTGTGGGCCTATATTAAAATATAAAGAGGAAAGTGGAAAAGGTAACAAGTCTCGTTGGGATGTTCTTAGGCGCTCATCTCATGTCTTCCTGATGATGGTCTCTCCATTCAGTTTGGACTTTTTGGGGATTGACCCTCTGATCTCTCCATTCATCCTGGCCTTTGGGGATGAGGCAAGATCGGAGTCGCTCTTCCTCTCATCATGTCGTCTTCCCTCTTCCTTTTCCTGTCATAACCTTGCTCTCTCTCATCGTAATCCCGGGTCACCTACCAAGACAAGGAGTTACAAAAAGGGGATTTAGAAGCTTGAGCAAAATTCCATTAAAATGTAGCCACCCATTGGGATGTTCAATTAGATGCCAGTAATTTAAATACAACATGCCACGCTCTAAACGTACCTTAACGTCTCCTTTCTCACTATTCAGATTTGCGTTCCCGATCTCGCTCTTGTCTTTGCTCTCTTTTCTACTGCTGGAGCGTTCTCTTTCATCGGCTCGGTCCCTGACCTCCTCTGTCTTTATCCGGTCCTTCTACGCTCCTTGTCCTCTTTTTCTTTTTTTGTGACTGAACAAGACAAATTTATCACTTTTAGTCACTGTAATTTAATTATAGCATGAAAAAAGCGCTTGACAACTCACCGTTGAGCGATGGAGACCTGGACAACCTCCTCCTGGGGACCGAGATGCACTGCGGCTTTCGCCGGTGCTCCTGAGACCAAAAGTAATAAAAAAAAGAATGAATGTAGCTTCACATTAACTGAAAAGGAGTACACTGTTGTGATGAATGTGTACCAGTGATTCACCATAATAAACAGGGTTCAGACACTCACCGACTAATGCTTCGAGACCTCCTGGCACTGCTGTAGCTCTGGGGGGCGTCTTAGACCTTTTTAGACTTCTCTCTTCTCCTGTCCTGTTTAAGAACAAACAGGTCAACATTTGCAAGCAGCAGACATTGCAGGAAACAAAAAGATGGAAGTACAGGCAGCTCTTGTAAGTGAATGTTTTGCAAAGATGTTTTCAGAGTGTAAGTGTAAGTTACAGTGTGTTTAAAAAAATAAATTAAAATGTGACTACGACTCAAAATTCTGCAGCAGAGGTTCACAGTGAGAATAAAATTAATAAAAGGCAGCTATATATATATATATATATATATATATATATATATAGATATATATATATATATATTAGCGCTGCCTTTATTAATTTTATTCTACACACACACACAAACAGTGGAGATCTCGACCTAGATCTACTACGTCGGCCTCTGTCGGGAGTGGGTCCTCCTCTCAGCGGACTCTTGGACCTCTCCTACTCCTGAATGGGACCTCCGCGAGACCTGCTCTTTGTAGTCTACAAAATGAAAGAAGTGGCACATTTTAATGTAGTGTCTAGTGTATATAGACACCAGAGTTATTTGTTTATACATCTGATATTGCTTGTCCAGAGTCAGAGCTTGTTAACCAGGTGTCTTTAACGGTGTCCTTGAGCGAGATCTGGAGCGCCTGCGCCGTGACCGCGCGACGGGAGCGGGAATGTTTGCGCTTGTCTATCTTTCTTATCTGTAAAACAATGTCATAGTTAAATGTCTAACAGGTAGTATAGACTTACGCTCAACAGATGTAAAATTTTTTCGACTGTCCAAAATAAATCCAGCCCATGTTTTAACAGGAACATTAGCTTTACATCATCATAAGTACTATTAATGAAACAAGTAACCTTTTCTGACAAGGGGACATGAGGAAATGGGCACTCATTCCTGGTTCAATGGCTGCAGAGATGAGAGACTGGGCTCTACGGACTCTCTTCATGGCCTCTTCAATCTCCTTATTGGAGGGCATATTTTTCAGCCTGCAATTCAGTCGTCCCGCCGCTAATGATTCAGTCTGCAAGTGCAATCAATTATTAGTTTTTGAAGCAAAAAAAAGTATTTAGGCTTATAGATTGCATACTCTGATAAAAT
This sequence comes from Etheostoma spectabile, assembly GCF_008692095.1. NCBI lineage: Eukaryota > Metazoa > Chordata > Actinopteri > Perciformes > Percidae > Etheostoma > Etheostoma spectabile. Next base: position 19,069,462 of record NC_045741.1, on the reverse strand, counting down.
AGTGTAGTTTCGACTTGGGTCCATGGACTGCATGAGCTTCAGGAAGTCTGCAGAAAGAGCCTGAAAGAGATGCGACAAGGTTACGTTAGTCACAGATATTTAAAACAAAATGTTTCTATGTAGGGACTGATCAAATCTCACCTGGGGATTCATGTTAGGGCCCTGCATTCCATGGCAGCCATTTGCTCATGCTGGGAGCTCAAGACTTCCGAATGGCGTCCCTCCCATCTAAAACAAAAGCAGACACTGTTACACCTCTGCAGAGCTAAAAAACAGCTAAATAACAGCACTTGCCACAAAACGTTTTACTTCGCATCCAGCAAATCCAACACTGCATCATGTCTGAATACTTGGGGCCATTTACATGTGTTACTTGATGAAAAATGGTGCTTTCACACCTACTAATCCGGTAAACCTGGTAAACCTATCGCAAACAATAGTGATTAGTTTGAAATAGGCTCACTCACACCGAGTCCAACATTTGTATTTTTCGATTGGAGGGTGATTATTTAACGAATTAACTAAGTACTCTCTCTGTACATACAATGTTCCTTTGCACAGTAACAATATGAACAATGTGGGGATTTCCAATTTCTTTACTCTGTGGTCACATTTAAATTGTTCTAGAATCATTGATCTAATTACATAGTCCAAATTTCGGAGATGTTAAATCTCGGGCTTACAGGCTCTCAAAGCTTTGAAAAAAAGCGTCAGGAGTCACACAAGTGAAAAAATGTGAAGTACATGAACTATATTTTGCTTACAATTAGTTATGTTTAATATCAAAGGAACTTATATAGCAATAGAAAAGGGAGACACCCCAACAAGATCATGAACAATGTTAGAGTTTAAACACACTTACTGCCAGAGGATTGGGTGTTGGTAGAAGGCCTCCCCAGGCATCATCCTGCCACGGCATTGGCGAGCCAGCAGAGACATAGCTTAGATCATCAGGAATGACTCCGGAGGAAAACCAACATATTCAGTACATGCTCAATGCAAATATGATAAACACTCAGACAAGGACTTGCAGACAAGCCCACTTAGTCTAACTACTCTGTAGTAAAAAAAGAAAAAAAAAGATCAAAAATACACTTTTTTTTGTTTGTCTGTAAAGATTGACCCTCACTTTTTTGTGTGAAAGTATCATTGTAGGATTAGCAGCTATGAGTGTAAAGTCACAATACACACTGGGTCAACACTGCCAAAGATTTTTATCACCTGTACTGATTTTAAGTCCTGAACCAAACGTAAGCAAGCACAGCCAGTTGTCCCGTGGGATGTGCTCTCAAACTTCATTAGATGTTTTATGAACAAGCGACTCGTGCCGCTGCCTTCGCTATAAGCACACACAAAACATGAGATAAGAAAGAAACAGTCATGATGTGGGTGTTAAACAAGGGTAACCAATTCAACATCCAGTTACCATTACCAATACAAAAAAAGGAAAAGGTTCAGGACATATTACCTTTCTCTGGGCCTTTGTTGGTGGTTACTTTGTCAATTCCCAAAAAAAGAACAAGTACTTTGCACCTAGAAAAGTATTGACCTAACAAGCTGACAGTACTGCAGGTTGTTTAGCCAAACAGTAGTACTGGGACTTAAATCACAAAACATTGTCAAAGATAAACGGCACTGAAGCAGTAAGGCTATAACAGCAAAAACTGTGACAAATCGACGGACAATGTGCCCCAAAGCTGAAGAAACCAAACAGTAAAAATCAAGGGAAAAATTTATGGAGATGAATCATCCAGGTGCCAATCTGAAAACAGGCTGTATTTTTGTATCTGACACTTTCACATTTAAATCATGAGAAAGAGAGAGAGACACACACAACACACACGCACACACCACACAACACAAAAACAGAAAAGACACTTGAGAAACAGGATAGAGGCTGGCAGAAGACAAAACTGGTGTGGCATTTTGTTTTCCAGCAGGGCGGTATATAGGGCTGTGAACCAGGAAAAGAAAACTGTAAAAACAACAACAAAAGAAACACCACTGTTAAACGTGAGATTCACTTGCAACTCTTATAGAGTCATGTGTGGAGCGGTGTCAATTAAAAAGCATTTACTGCAACATCAAGCAGAGGCTACAACTACTTTATCTTGGTGTAGTAAAATTTTGAAATAAGAGTGAGTGTAAACATACAAAAGGCTTTGGCACATGAAAGCAAGTACATGCCAAAGGCAGTTGGTGTGCTGCTATTGATTATAACCAAATTATAAACAAACAACTGCCACAACACATCTGCAAAATCTAACTAGATAGCACACCTTTAGTTGATATCTTATGATAGGACTCGACATTTGCCCTATCGCCATAATATTGTACATAGGTCCGTCCGATGCCCTACTAGTTTCTACCATTACGGAGCATTATTATATGAACAATTCTGCATATCAGGCCAACTACTATTTAGATTTCAATTTTGTGATGCGCTAATGGCAGCCTAATACTAGTCAAGTGATAGATTAAGTTAATTAATTGTTAATTTCTAGTTTTGAATATGTTTAACATTGAAGAAAACACAAAGCTCGCGACCCTAACACACAACACAGTAGGTAAAGTCTTTGCTATTTGATTGGTAGACTCTCCCTAGAACGTTGTAGACCTGTTAAGCACGTGAGCTTGAGTGGACCATCTCCCTCACTCATATAGTAGGCTTTGGTGCACCGTTAGGGCAGGGCAACTTACACCTGGAGTTTGGCGGACAAGCAAACTCCAACTTTAGCCCCCGCCCAACTCTAAACCTGAACTATGCCGATCAAGCCAGTAAAGTGAAAACAGCTAGTGCTGTATGTGCAGGGTCATTAATGGTTCCTTACAGTGTGGCATATATTATCAATGACAAAGGGAGTGCGGCGTGGATCGGTTTGGGAGGAAAAAAATACATGTATGCTACGCAACACAAATTATACAGTTATACCAAGGTTTTTTAACAGTTTGTGAAAGCGGGTATAAACACCAGCATGCTGATGATGCCATCAGTGTGGATAACCAAGAAGGAACTCATTGTGAGTTATTGGGAAATGTTTGACACCTGGCATACCCACAGTGCAAAAGGTTTTCAAATATTCAAAAACATGATAACAAAATTGGGGGGACTTTAAAATCAATACCAATTAACTAAAAAAAAAGTCTGATTGACCTGGAGACCAATCCAGCAGATCTGCTCGGGGCATCCTAGTCGGGTGCACTGCCTACTTAATCGAACAAACATTTGTTTATTCAGTTTTTTTTGTATATTAAACTCTTGAATTGAGATTGCCCATGCACCTTATCGGCCACCCCCTATGTCAGTAAGAGTTTGGGATATTTATGATGCCGTGAACAGAGAAAAAAAATAAAGAGTTAAGATTTTACTGCAGAACAAAGAGACAGAAGTGGGCTTCGAGCCTCGGTGCCATTATTTTTTTCTAATCTCCTGATGGCAGCAGAGGACCACTCAGCCCGCAAGGAAGGGGCTCTCTGCAAAGACTTGTCCATATGAACAACCACAACACAACTAACAAGAGAGAGGAAGTTACAGCAGATTGCAGACATGGACAAAAATGTAACATTTTCCCTTTAATACCTAAAAAGCCAAGCAAGAAAAGCTTAGAAAATGTTGCTTGGTAGAAAAACCACAAGGCTCAGATAGTGCTGACTTTATCAAACAACTACAATTTTATTGTATGTTGCACAGGTATAAATAAGACAACCGAATAAAACAGACACCCACCTCGGCCAAAAGGGACCACGATCAACGGCTCAGGTCCACGAAGACGGTGTTCGTCAGGTGGTGGGAAAACTCCCACCGGACTCAGACGCAAGGACTTTACAAAACAGGGGACACGTGAAAGTCACAGGCAAGGGAGAGTCACTGGAAAAAAAATACAAATATTTGTGCAAATATACAAAACAAGTGAGACCAACATGCCTTCTTCAACTGACATTGAGTGTTGTGTCCCCAGGACAACTAACTTATGGATATGGGCTCTATACAAGCTCATTCCAACGCTCTGAACTCTACACCCTTGCTATAGGAACAACAAGGTTATCTTAGAGAACTTTTAAAGCGTGTTGTGGTGTTTATCACAACTCTCGACAATCGTTAGAGGAATCAAAGAACACTTGTTGATCACTGACGCTTTGACAACTTTGTTGTGTGTTTGTCCTCGACATGTCCTACCTGCTGAGGAAGCCAGCGTAAATTGGATACAGGAAAAACAAAGAAGGAGAACAATTATTCCGACTCTAGTCAATGTGAAATACTGTAGAGTAGATGCAGTAGTCATTAGATCCAAGTGGAGATGTGGGGAGCCCAAGGGATGCTAAAAGGAGTCACTCACATGTCAATATTACGCTAAATAATTTATTTATCACATTATTTAATCAGCAAATCCTCATAACCAAAATGCTGCATCTAGGGCTGCAAAGAAGGGTAATTTACACGGTTTGACAAATCATTTTTCCCATTACTGTTATTACTTTAGTCAATGTCAAAAAAATGCGAAAATACACAAATGATTAAAATATGACAGGATTAAAAGCAGGAGACAGCAGAAAGACAGAAAGCAAAAAAGGCGTAAATGGGTTCATGCTAGTACTTCAAGGCTAAAACAATTAGGTAAATAACAAACATCAATTTTTACAATAAATTATAGTATTTTAACGGTCATTTATCAAGTAAAAGGCTGTGTACGCTATTTTCAGTTACGGTACTCGAATATGAGGATTTACTGCTTTATTTGTGTATTGTAACCATATAAATAAATATATATATATAAAAAATAGAATTAGACAGACAGAGAGACAGAGAGTTTTAGGGACAACTTGATATTGGGAAATTGTAAGCAAGTTCTGAAACCCATTTCCCACATGTGGTTGCTACATGATTGATCTAAGTAATTAAGATTTAATAAGAACACAAACATGTAGTTGAAGTCCTAGCCTGCAGTTTGGATTGATAGTGATTCAAACAACTGAAGTTAACATTATCAAAGTGGTCAGTTAATTTTGTTTACTATTGTACAAAGGTTTCCAATTTGTTTTGTTACATCATAACCCTAAACAAATTAGGACCCAGGACCCCTACGTGATAAGTTTTGTCCCAGGGTCCCATCGGATCGTTTTCCTTTAGAGGTTTAATTACAGCAAGTGAATTGAAAACTAAGGGCCGAACTTAGCATATACCTTTTATGCGTTACTTATGAATTAAAGAAATTCCCTTTTTTGCTGGGTTACCGCCTGGAACCCACTCAAGTAACCTGGTTCGAGTACGCCGCCTTTCACCTCATTAAAAGGCTACAGACGGAGAGTTATCGCGACAGCGAGTGTGAAAGCCTAACTGTCAAACTAGCACATGGCCAAGTCGTGAGGAAGGAACATAGATTGTAAAAACAGTGCTTAAACCCTAAATAATGACATAACTGAGAAAGTATCAGTAAAATGTGTCCATCATGCGGAAATTTATACGCGCGGGTGTTGCTTTTACTAGCTAAAGGCGCGGGCAAATGTTAGCAATTAGCATGACGTGCAGAAGGCACTAACGTTACTCGACATACAGCCTCAAGAGAAGCCCAGTGTGAGGACAAGTAAGCTCGGTTAAGACATTCGTTCTACCAATTTCATAGTTTACAATACTCACTAGGTGGACAACAGTTGAGCTCCTCGATGTTACAGGAGGAATCCAAACAGGTCTCATTTGTTCGGACTGGGTGCTCGGGGAGACATTTGTCACCGTGAATGACGTGCGTGTGGAATTTATTTTTCCGCGAGTGCTAATCAAGCTAACTAGCTTTAGTGATACGCAAGTGCCTGAATTGAAACGAAACGAGCTGGGTAACTTTACCGAGAAAAACAACATCAGACGTTACAAAAGCTAGCATCGCTCTTAGCGCGAAAGTGCGTACCGTTTGATGCGGGCAAATCCGCAACGGCCGCGAGCAGCAAAGAGCAACAATGCAGCGGCCAAAAATAATCGCGAAGGCATGGATGATGCTTTAACGTGCCTTGGTAAACTCGTACTCATGAGTTTTATAGCAAAACACGGGGAATAAGGGTTTGTGGTTGATATTACAGTGGTAAAATAGTAATACCACCATTAAAAATACTTGCACTGTATTGCATGCCTGGCATCATATATTACAAGATAAGATATTGTCTATAGCTTGGACAATACTGGATTTTTATGGGATACAGATATTATGTTTGTGAGTAAAAAGCATGGACACACAATAGACATAGACTAAAAAAAGTATATATATATAAAGTATAGATCATATATGCTGTATATTAATATGCTATATGTAATTTTATTCATATATACAGGTTTTAGTTGATAAACACATAATGTAAAAAAACTAACAACATTGTGGTACAAAAACCCCTTAGATTCACACACACCTTGTCAGGCTCTCTAGGGGACAAACTGCAAATATATGAGCACTGTAATTACTCAAATTTAGTTTGAATTTCTGTAGCCCTACGGCAAGTTTTGTGTTACTGTTCGGCAGACATATACACTGATGACCACAATATCTTTCATCACAGGAGCATCAAATGGAAAAATCATGTCAAGTTTCCAAGACTTGAACTCAAGTACAGTAGGCGACTCAAGTTTAAGATTATATGTATGACGCGCCAGGAACAGCACGAGGAGGAAAATGGGCATCATGTGTCCAAATATTTCTAAAATATACATTAACATAATCAAACCAGATTATTAGTAATATAAATTGGCCCATTCCCCATTTAATTACACATGTAATATAATTAAAGGAGCTACTTAAGCCACGGACAGTACAGTTAAGCTACGGGTACTGTGCCTTCAACATAAAACATAAAACATGAGGTATAAATAATATATAAATATCAATCGATTCATTTTAATCAATCAGGCCCAGTTTAATATGCAAACCAATACAAATTTTTTTTTTCAGACAATTTATGTAGTAGGGCTTCCTGCTCAGTCTCTCTCTCAGCTAAGGGTCCTTAGCCTAAAAAAACGTTGACGACCCCTGGTTTAGTATTAGTTGTAGCTGTAATGTAAGGACTTACCTGTCGGATCGTTTTTGGTGGACCCAAAACTCGCACTTTGCAACCACTAGTATGCCTACTTAGGTTGACTAATTAAAAAAAAACACTGTTTTAATGTAGAATCGTAGGTGAAACAATCACGCGACAATTTGGTCAATACATGGAGAATAGACATCAATACTCAAATGCATTTTAAAAGCGATCTTCATTTACAACCGGCACGTAAATAGCAGCATAGTCGGAAAAGCTGAAGCCAAAGTGGGTGTAGTGAGCTAAAGTTGTGTCATAGGCATTTTGTGATAGCTGCTAGTACGTTAGTGATTTCTCACAAATAGTCGTGTTTATTCAGACATCACAAAAGCATGCAATCCGTCAATAATTTAGAAACGAAATGATGCAACGAAACATACGCAATTAAAAAAAAATCAGCAGGATTTGCTTTATGCTTGGGTTAAACAAACAGCGTCGGAGGGCACTTATGAACCAACGTATTAGCGTATCAGGGCAAAGCGTCCGCTGTAATAACTAGATTCTCGCCTGCAACTTGGCCAGGTCAACAGTTGCAGCCAACTGGCACGTCAAACGGTTGCTGCAGGTATTTGCATTCCCTGAAACGTTAAGGCTGTTGTTTACGTTATATTTAAGCTGTAACGTTAAGACTAATGAAAAAATGGCTTCAAAACGTGAGGATCCAGAACAGGTCGAAACAAGCTGTCAAAATGGACTGCAGAGATCAACGACCTGACAAACTTTTGTATCACTTTTCTCGTTACACACCCCATTACCTAGTTCGCGGAGCTTCAAAAACGCTTAAAAAAGGTAACGTTTTGCATTAGTATATTCGTGGAATGCATGTCAGAAAAGCTAAATGTCTTGAGATCGATTACATGAAGATGTGTTGTTAATACTGAATGGATGGTAGTAACGTCGGGTAGTAGCTTGTTGTTGGGATCCAGCTGGGATGTCACCCAAACACTCTTTGTTATGTTGACTGATTCAATTAGAGGAGTGTCATTTGAGTTCCCCAAATAATCTCTGCATACGCTCTTTATTTAACCACCGTACAGTTACATTATAGTTAGTCGCGGTCCCTGCTACTACAATGTGTTAAAACGTACATACAATACAACCCCAAAGCATGATTGATCCCCCCCCATGCTTAACAGTTGGACAGAGGTTATTTTTATCAAATTCTGTGCCTTTTCTTCTCCAAACGTACCTTTGCTCATTCTGGCCAGAAAGTTTTATTTTACCTTCATCGGTCCACAGAACTTGTTTCCACAATGCATCAGGTTGTCTATAGTTATTTCATTTGCAAACCAAACTTGATTTTTGTGCTTGGGGCGTAGAAGAGGTTTCTTCTGATGACTCTTCCATGAAGACCCTATCTTGACAAGTATCTCTTTATAGTGGAATGGGTGTAGCAAAACTCCAGTGTCTTCCAGGTCTTTCTGGGGGAACGTGCAGTCAAACATGGGTTGGACTTCTTTTCTCACAATCCGCAAGCTGGTTGTCTGACTTTTCCTTGAGCTTCCAGATCTTGCTTAACTCCACTTCCTGATGACTGCCATTTCTAATTACATTCCGAACAGAGGATATTGGCATCTGAAAACGCTTTGCATCTTTTTATAGCCTTCTCGGCTTGTGAGCGTCACTATTTTCAGTTTCAGTTTTAAGAAACTGCTTAGAAGAACCCAAAGTGCTGATTGTTGGGGAAAGGTCAGATGAGTCTGAGCATTTAAAACCTTAAGTTTGATATCACCTGGTCTTTCTAGATGATGATTGAGAACAATCCATGACACTGTCAGGTCTCAGCTTTCCAAAGGGGGCGGTGCATGCTAGAAACTCTGCAGGGTGCCCAAACTTTTGTAGATGCCATTTTTTAGTTTTCTGTTATTTTGAAAGTTTATTCTGTCATTTGATGCCTTTTGGAGATTTTTCCATCTTTTCTAGTCTTCTTTATGCACATTAATAAAACGTATATGTGCTGTATTTATATAGCGCTTTTCTAGTCTTAACAACTACTCAAAGCGCTTTTACATCATACAGGAGACATTCACCGTTCACACACATTCATGCACTGTGGTCGAGGCGTACAAGGTGCCACCTGCTCATCAGATAAACACTCACACGCAGCATCGGGGGCAACTCGGGGTTCAGTGTCTTGCCCAAGGACATTTTGACAAGTGACTGCAGGGCCAGGGATTGAACCCCCAACCTTCCGATTGGCAGGCAACCGCTCTACCACTGAGCCACAGCCGCCCACTACAACTAATACAACTTTTCACCCGGGGTACCCAAACTTTTGAGCCCCACTGTATATGTGTGTACATGTGTGTGTGTATATGTATTTTTTTATTATTTCAGCTATATGTTTATTTGTGGATAGCTTCTTGTCTGTAACCTGTCACCATTTGTTGTTTTTGTTCTCCGCCAGGTTGTTGAATGTTCTGGAGGTGATTGCACCCTTCAAGCACTTTAACAAACTCCGGGAGTTTGTTCAGATGAAGCTCCCCCCTGGCTTTCCTGTCAAACTGGGTAGGTAGATGGAATTCTCTCGTGTAAGATTTATAGATTAAAAGGGATTTTTTTTATTCCAACTCATTGAAAATATGGAAAGAAATCAGACAATGACAGGTATACCAAAATAAAAGCTTGCCTGTAAGATTTCCAAAGATATAATTAGTCATTCTGCTTATGTCTTCCTGCAGACATCCCTGTCTTCCCTACGATCACAGCCACCGTGACGTTTCAGGAGTTTCGATATGATGAGTTTGATCAGTCCATTTTTACCATTCCCAACGACTATAAAGAAGACCCTAGCCGCTTCCCTGATCTTTAACCTCTTGAGCTGGAACAGCAAACCAACGTGCAGCAAGACAACATTATGCTACAAAACATACATTTCAAATTACAAAAGGAAAAATGGAGGGAAAAAAACTGCAGTAATTGTTCCTTGACAGTTTATGGATTTCCATCGCCCATCCCAACCCTGAATACACACTAAAACTGCGCCATCAGAGCTGAGGGAGGCCAGCTGTGACAGAGAGGTCGACAGAAGAAGCTCTTAGATTTGGTTAAATCCGAAAGTGCAACTAACTTGGAGCTGAGAGTCTGAACCTCTCATCGGTGAGAGGGCATTAAATTTAAAATGAGTGACCGCGGAGTAGGTGAGTTTTCTACATAGGTAGAAGACAAACAACCAGTTCAGTCGTTGCTATGTATTTAAGTATGTAAGTAATGTTTATAAAGGGAATGTGTTTAACTTACCTGTAGTAAAGCACTGATATTACTGTGTGAGACAGGAATTCCACCAAAAAAAAAGTGGTGTAACTTAAAATTTGCAACACTAATAACCAGTTTTTGGAAAATGCAGTTTTGGAAGTTGCGTCTTGTTTAGGTCAGCTTTTGTAGAATTCCTTAAAGAATTCCGTGTGTGCGTGTGCGTGTGCGTGTGCGTGTGCGTGTGCGTGCGTGTGTGTGTGTGTGTGTGTGAGAGATTTTTATGGGCATGGAGTAGAATCACTGAGCGTTCACGCACTAATTAGATCCACTACATCCACTACAACTCGACTCATTTTGTGATACTCAACCCTTAATCCTGCATTTGAAATATTATAGTGTCATTGAAGCAAAGCTAGAAATGCTTCACTTCTCATGGTACCACTAAGTTTTCTCTTAGTTGTTGGACTGGCAGCACGTGCAAGTAATGTCTTTTGTTTCATACTAAACCTTTTGTAAATGTTGTAACAAACTACAATTGTTCTGAAAGAAGAGATCTGGGGATTGTATAGGAAGCAGAATGACTGACTACAACAGTCATGCCATTTTTACACTATAACAAGAAAAAGGTTTTATCCCTGCACAGAATGTAAATACATGTTTTATGAGCTTTTGTCTTTTAAGTTATTTTTCTTGTTCTTATTATTTGTGCTGATGAGTTGAATGTGGATTTTTTTTTAATGTATCACAACAAGTTAATTGAGAGTTTGTTGATTTGTAATGCAATGGCAGTTTCTATTTTTGTATATACTTGTAATGTTTTAAAGGAAAAAATAATCTATTAATTCTTCTGTCATTATTTCACTTTCAACTATATCTGATAAAACTTTTGAACCTCCTCCAGATGTGTTAAACAATCAATCACCTCTACAGGGTGAAAAGTACAAAGCACCAAGCTTCCTCCTGAAATTAAGTCCAGGGTGTTGGCTGGAGGCTAGAAAAAAGTTAAACTCTTAGGTGTTGTGCTCATGTTTGTTTGTTAACTTGCCTGGCTGCTACTGGATTTTAAAAAGAAGGTGTACTACACAGATGTGGTGGCTCAAAGTGTTGTTAAATCAGTTAGCTTTTTTTTTTTACATCCATATTCAGTATCATTATAACCCAATACAATACATTTAATTTTTCCACATTACATTCCTCCTCATGCCAAGTGCAGCTAACGTTAGTGGAAGTGTGCCTCCTCACTGTTAACGCTCCTCTTTATTTCATGCTCCTTCCTGTTTTCAGCTGCTTGGATTTTCCGTGTTTTCAGTAGGGAATTCATCTACATGTCCTTTGTACAGCAAAAACTGTTGTATAACTCTGCGACACTATTTTCATATAAAATGTATTAAAATAAAAATTCCAGATATCTGAGTTTGGGCCTCCATATTTTCCACACCCTTAATTTACTGTTAGTGATTGAAACCTTATAATTGACAAGAGAAGGGACTAAAAAAACAATGAAAGGTCACAAAAAAGTCATAGTACTGTATATAAACTATCTCATAAGAGAATTCACAAAAAGTCAGTGTTATATAGTATGTCATAAAAAAGTTTTTAGTCATGTTATGGAAAAGTTTTTAAAAAAAGTCGCAGTATGTCATAAATTTGTACAAAAAGTCATAGTATAGTATGTCAGAAGTTTAAAAAAAAAGAAGTAATGTATAGTTTGTCATAAAAGTAAAAACAAAGTCATAGTAATGGTATATAATGTTAAAAAGTCATGGTATAGAGGGTTTTCATGACGCGTCATCAGTCGCCATATTGGAAGTACTCCGCATCACGACAAAGCACAGGCACTGAAGTAGATCCCGAACGTTGTCAAGGAAAATGGTTGTTATTGCCGTGTTTAAGGTTGTACCAATAGGTCAGACCGAGAAAAAATATTTGGAATAAAATCGACTTCCAAAAGTTATTCAAAACCAGGGAGAGGAATGCCAGATGTTATCAGAGGAAAGGAGGCGCTTGTGGTTGGCAACACTTAAACGCACTCAGGTAGTGTAGGGTGTAGATAGCAAACTGGGGCTCAAAAAATGATGGAGAGTCACAAAGTGCTTTGCAATACATAATTCTGCAACACACTTCTTGCAGAACACTACACACTGTTTCTTACATTAGACATTTTTTATAAGAATGAAAACTTATTGTAGGGCCCTACAATACTGCACACATACAGTATTCCCTTTTCTGGATGCACTACATAATATATATATATATAGGATAGTATATATATTATATATATAATAATATTATATATATACACATACCGTCAAAAGTTTGGGTTCACTTCGAAATTTCCATTGCAATTCATTATAGACAGAATACCAGTTGAGATCAGTTACATTGTTTTTTAACCAGCGCAGCAGTTTTCATATTACATTATGTGCTTACATAATTGCAAAAGGGTTCTCAGTGATTTCTCAGTTAGTTTTTTTTAATGAATCAGATTAGTGAACAGAATGGGCCTTGGGACATTGGATGAATGGTTGCTAATAATGGGCAATGTAGATATTGCATTAAGATCATCCCCCCACTCAGATCAGCTGGTATTTAACAGCGAGTGGGAATGGAAATTTGTAAGTGGCCCCATACTTTTGAACGGTATATTATATATAATATATATAATATGGTATATATATATATATGTATAAAATGTAGTTGTACGATAATGACCACAGCAACCCAGGTTTGTTGTCATCCGGGACAATGAGTTAGTTAGTTTCCCCCGGGCTGCTCTGGTCCAAGACTGATTCATCAACCACAATACTGTATCTTCACAGTTGTATACATGGCCAATTACTCTCAGCTTCTCAATCCGATTGAGGTATTCTTTTTTTTCAGCTTGGCGTTGGAAAGTGTATGACAGACAACAACACTTTCTGCCAGCAATGGAAGAAACATGGAGATATACGCAAGGTGATACTTCACCCATTGCATGGCCAGGGATGATATTACCTGGGATGTGAACGAGGTGATGTGGCCAGACCCTTACAGAAGGCGGTATCCATAAACCATCCACCCCATCCTCTACATCATCCTCTAACCCATTTTTTGTTTACCAATTCACTTTTTTTGCATTCTTTTTTGTTTGTTAACAGTGACATATTGTATGGATTACTGTAATTATACTTTTCTTTGTGTAAAAACCTGCAATGGGAAAGAATTATCTACTTTTTTTCTGAAGCCTTTCTATTTTTTCATTTATTGAAATGTAAGTGTTAGGAGCTTTAGGAAATGTAGGACCCAAGTGCAAGACGGCAGACACACGCGCAATCTCAGGAATTTATTATACCGAAATCTAACAAACAAAAGGTTGTCCTGGAACAGCGGGGAAAACACAAAAACAGGAACAGGCACCACATCAAAAACACGGAAACCAGCAGGGTCGCCGACACACAGACACTTCAAACATAAACAATGCTCTGACGCAGGACAAGAGGCAGGTGGCAAAAGGGCTGGGAAACAGGTGGAAAACATCAGGCAATCACAAGAGCGGAAAAAAACAAAACCACAGGAAGTAAAACAAGTAAAACAAGACAAGGCAAGACAGAAAACCAGACCCTTCAAATTAAAACAGGAAACGGAGCCAAATACAAAACAAAAAAAGAGACTACCAAAATAACACAAAATAACAAAACCATAACAGTAAGCAGATGTTTTGTGTTGCGTTGCTTCTTCAAAAAGTGTACTTTTTCATACTATACTATGAGTTGTTCATCATTTTTTTGACATGCTATACTCTTACTTTTTTGTGATTTTTTCCCCCAACGTATTATACTCTGCCTTTTTTTCAACATATTACACTATAACTTTGTTCTATGGAATTATTTTTTTATATTCTTTTGACAAACTACAGTATGACTTGTTAATATTTCTTTTCAACACACTACACCATGACTTTTTTGACACAGTACACTATGACTTTTTACAACTCTTTTTGAGATACTACACTATTAGTTTTTTGGTACTTTTTACAACATACTATGCAATGACTTTTTCAAACATTCTATGCAACAATTTTTTTTAATAATTTTTTTTCGACAGACTTTATGACTTTTTCCAATTTTCTATAATATAACTTTTTTATGTTTTTGTCAACATTCTATACTAGACTTTTTATAATTTTTTTTGACAGACTATACTGTGACTTTTTCAGGACTTTTTTGACATACTAAATTATAACTTTTTTATGACTTTCGACATACTGTACTATGACTTTTCTTAACATTCTTTACTATGACTTTTTTTCCAAACTTTTTTCAACATATATAGTATGACTTTTTTCAGATTTTCTTTTCAAAATTCTATGCTAATTCTTTGATGTTTTTTTTCAACATGCCATGCTATGACTTTTTTCAACATACGACGAGTTTTTTGACATAATATAGTAATGCTTTATTACAATTTTTTCCAACATACTATACTTTTACTTTTTTGTAACTTTTTTAACACACTATATGACAATTTTTTTATGACCTTTTTCGACATACTATACTATGAATTTTTCTTGACACACTATATAATTTTTATTTATATATGCTAGTTATTGTAGGAAATTAATCTGATTTGGTTAAGCTGTCGACTTGCTTGGCTGCTGTGAGAAGCCGGTTATCAGCAAACTTCCTGCTACTCAATTCAGCCAAAACTGAGATGATAGCTATAGGACCACCTAGATTAAGTAATTTTTATGACAATTTCACTCTGTCCATCGATGACTTGATCATTAAGTGCAAGGACAGAGTGAAGAATCTTGGGATAGTTTTTGATCGGTCACTTTCATTTGACTTGCACATTAAGGAGGTGACAAAAGTCGCCTTCTTTCATCTCCGAAGAATTGCAAAGATCAGATCAGTATTGTCCCTTAAAGACGCCGAGGCCCTCATTCATGCCTTTGTTACATCTAGACTAGATTATTATAATGTACTGTTCTCGGGGCTGCCTAAGAAAAGTCTGCGAGGTCTACAGATGGTCCAGAATGCTGCAGCACGTATTCTCACTGGATCATCGAAATACAGACACATAACTCCTGTGTTGGCCTCACTTCACTGGCTCCCTATCCAGGTTAGAGCAGATTTGAAGGTCTTACTTTCAACTTATCAAATAGTGAATGGCCTTGCACCAGTACATCTGTCTGATCTGTTAAACTCTTGTGTGCCTTCTCGGTTGCTGCGCTCCTACAGGTCAGGATTGCTGACTATACCAAAGGTCAGAAAGAAAACGGTTGGGGAGCGAGCCTTCTCGTTTTGTGCGCCAACGTTATGGAACAGTCTTCCAGTAGATATCAGACTGGCATGTTCAACTGGGGTCTTTAAATCAAAGCTTAAGACTTACTTATTCACCACTGCGTATGAGTCCTAATTGCTAATTTTATCTTTGATGTATTTGTTTAGTGTTATTTACTTTTTACTGTCTCGTTTTTAATTTTTTGTACTGTTTGCATTTAAAGTGTATTATTGCTGTAAAGCACTTGATAGAAAGCGCTCTATAAATTAATGTATTATCATTGGTATTATTTTTGTTACTTTTTTGAAATACTATACTCTGACTTTTTTGACTTTCACACCATAACTTTTTTATGACTTTATTTCAACATATATAGTATTTATATTTCATTTAAGTTTTTTGAGATTTTCGTTTTGAAATACTATACTTACTTTTTCAAGACTTTTTTTTGACATTATATACTTTCTTTTCTTTTTTTCTTCTTTTTTTTAACTTTTTGACATGCTATACTATGACTTTTTCAAGACTTTTTTTGACATACTATACTTTTTGTAACTTTTTCGACATAATATAGTAAATCTTTATTACAATTTTTTCCAACATACTATAAATTTTTTTAAGACTTTTGACATACTATGAACTTTTTGTGACTTTTATAGAAATGATGATTTTTCAATTATTTTAATAATTGTTTTTTAGTGTAAGGGATAAGGGTAGAGAGATAGGTTGAATCACAATGTTTTTTATGCAACCTGTTTTGTATACAGGTTTGAGTTGTAAACTGATGTTGCAATAAAAATAAATTTATGAGAAAAATTTATAAAATGTCAATAGTACCGGTACATCATACATACATAACTAGAATTACTGCCTCGTGGTTGTATGTCTCTTTTTCAGGACTGTTTTTGACATAATAAACTATAACTTTTTTATGACTTATTAACATACTATACCATGACTTTTCTTAACATTCTAATCTATGACTTTTGATAATTTCTTTTGACATACTATACTATGACTTTCTTTCGGCATACTATACTCTGACTTTTTTGTTACTTTTTTCAAAATACTATACTATGACTATTTATGACTTTTTCCAACATTTTATACTATGACTTTTTTATAATTGTTTTCAACAGACCATACTATGACTTTTAACATTCTATACTATGATTTTTTAAATAATTTTTCTCAACATACTAAACTATGACTTTTTTTCTTTCAGCAGACTATGCCATGACTTTTTCCAGCATTCTATACTATGACTTCTTGATATTTTTTTACAACATACCATGACTTTTTAGACAGTCTATAACATTATTTCTTAGGACTTTTTTTTGGCATAATATACGACGACTTTTTTGGGCCATACTATACTATGACTTTCTCTGGACTTTTTTTGACAAATCATACTATAACTTTTCTTAACAGTCTATACAACTTTTTTTTTACAAACTATACTATGACTTTTTTGACTTTTATACCATGACTTTTATGACATACATTGAGATTTTCTTTTCAAAAAACTATGCTAACTTTTTTGTGATTTATTTTGACATACTATACTTTTAATCTTTGGTTCATTTTTCCTACATGCTATACTATGACTTCCGGGACTTTTTTTGACATAGTATACAATTACTTTTTTCAACATGCTATTCTTTTTGTGACTTTTGACATAGTAAAATAATGTTTTATTACAATTTTTTTCCGACATACTACACTTTTTATGACTTTTGACATACTATATACTATGAACTTTTTTTGACTTTTTTGAAAGGAGGATTTTTCAATCATTTTAATTTTTTTAGTGTAAGGGATAAGGGTAGAGGGATAGGTTGAATCACAATGTTTTATGCAAATTGTATTGTATACAGGTTTGAGTTGTAAACTGATGTTGCAATAAAAAATAAATGAGAAAAATGAATTAAAATGTCATATTATGTCATTATACATACATCACTAGAATTACTGCCTCGTGGTTGTATGTCTCCTCCAACCAGTCGAGTTCACACCCATATCTGTACAGACTTGCATAATGTATGTAGTTAAGACTAATAAAATTAGTTAAAAAGGTATAAATTGTATTCTTTGGCAAAACGTGGATGACCCACACGTGCTGGTCATGTACTTTGAATATCATGAAAAAGTTCAATAATGTTAGTAATTTCATTCAAAAAGTGAAATTTTCATAATATATTCATTCACCACAGTGATATATTTCAAATATTATTTATTTTAATGATCATAACTGACAACTAATGAAAATCCCAAATTCAGTATCTCCGAAAATTAGAATATTACTTAAGACCAATACAAAAGAAGGATTTTTCAAAAGGTTAGCCAACTGAAAAGTACGAACATAAAAAGTATGAGCATGTACAGCACTCAATACTTAGTTGGGGCTCCTTTTGCCTGAATCACTGCAGCAACGCGGCGTGGCGTGGAGTCGATCCGTCTGTGGCCCTGCTCAGGTGTTATGAGAGCCCAGGTTGCTCTGATAGTGGCCTTCAGCTCTTCTGCATTGTTGGGTCTGGAGCATCGCATCATCTTCTTCACAATACTCCATAGATTTTCTATAGAGTTAAGTTCAGGCGAGGTTGCTGGCAAATTAAGAACAGGGACATCATGGTCCTTAAACCAGGTACTGGTAGCTTTGGCATTGCGTGCAGGTGCCAATCCCTTTTGGAAAATAAAATCTGCATTTCCATAAAGTTGGTCAGCAGCAGGAAGCATTAAGTGCTCTAAAACTTCCTGGTAGATGGCTGCGTTGACCCTGGACCTCAGAAAACACATTGGACAAACACCCTCAGATGACATGGCCCCCCAAACCATCACTGACTGTGAAGACTTTACACTGGGCATCAAGCAACGTGGATTCTGTGCCTCTACTCTCTTCCTTCAGATTCTGGGAACTTGATTTCCAAAGGAAATGCAAAATTTATTTTCATCAGAGTTTATAACTTTGGACCACTCAGTAGCAGCACAGTCCTTCTTGTCTTTAGCCCAGGCGAGACGCTTCGGACGCTGTGTCTTGTTCAAGAGTGGCTTGACACAAGGAATGCGACACCTGAAACCCATGTCTTGCATGCATCTGTGCGTGGTGGTTCTTGAAGCACTGACTCCAGCTACAGTCCACTCTTTGTGAATTTCCTTCACATGGGAGAGGTTTTGTTTCAGGCGGTTATCCCTATTGCTTGTACACTTTTTTTCTACCACATATTTTCCTTCCCTTCGCCTCTCTATTAATGTGCTTGGACACAGAGCTGTGAACTGCCAGCCTCTGCAATGATATTCTATGTCTTGCCTACCTACAGAACTAGGCAGAGACCATGTGAAGGCCTTTGCAGGTGTTTTGAGTTCATTAGGTGATTAGAGTGGCATCAGGTGTCTTCAATATTGAACCTTGTCACAATATTCTAATTGTCTGAGATACTGAATTTGGGGTTTTCATTAGTTGTCAGTTTTAATCACAATTAAAAGAAATGAACATTTGAAATATAGCATGGTGTGATGAATTAATGTAGTATACAAATTTCACTTTTTGAAAGGAATTACGGACAAATCAACTTTTTCATGATGTTCTAATTATATGACCAGCATCTGTATAAGGTCAAAGGGAGATGGAAAGGACCTTTTGTTAACACTTTTCCTGTGCGGCCAGCTATTATTCGAAATATTATTGAAATATCCCTGGTTTCATTTGTACAAAAAACAAAGTTTAAACAATTGGCTTTTTTACAGACAATTGCACGTCTGACACGTCTTTGCACCGAGTCGTTTACAGACAACCGGAGAAGATGCTAGAAAATTACAGAGTGATTAACTGTAGAAAAGTAACATTTGCTTAAGCATTTTCTTTCAGTGAAAAAGCCAGTTGACAGTTTGATCCAATTTTTATTAGTTTCCTTTGGAAAACCTAATTTATTTCATTGCAACAACACATTTCAATCTACAGTGTACACTTACAAAGGGTTGTAAATAGGAAGGTCAACTGAAACAGGACTTCGTGCATTACAGTTAAAGCAAAATGGTTGGTGCTGGGAGGTAAGCAACTAACAGTATGAAACAAGAAAGGACTCAATCCCGACTAGTAAAATATTTACACAAACATTTTAAATGGGGAAATGCTGTGTATTCTACTGCCAGGAAGACAAAGTTTGAACACAAAGGCAACAAAAAGAAAAATGAACAGGATCATAAAAAAAGTACAACAATGACAATTTAAAACCATGTCTCATGTTATTCATATTTTAGTCCTCTTTACAAAAATTATTGGACTGCTTTCCTTCTACAACCGCTTCTTCCCCAATGCTTCTACAGTTAAGACAACAAATCTTTAACTTTGAGTGATCAGGCACAGTCATGTTGTGGCCTATATTAAAAATATAAAAGAGGAAAGTGGAAAAGGTAACAAGGTCTCGTTTGGGATGTTCTTAGTCGCTCATCTCCATGTCTTCCTGATGATGGTCGTCTCCATTCAGTTTGGACTTTTTGGGGATTTGACCCTCTGATCTCTCCATTTCATCCTGGCCTTTTGGGGATGAGGCAGAATCGGAGTCGCTCTTCCTCTCATCATCGTCGTCCTCCTCTCTTTCCTTTTCACTGTCATAACCTTGCTCCTCTTCATCGTAATCCCGGGTCACCTACCAAGACAAGGAGTTACAAAAAGGGGAATTTAGAAGCTTGAGCAAAATTCCCATTAAAATGTAGCCACCCATTGGGATGTTCAATTAGATGCCAGTAATTTAAATACAACATGCCACGCTCTAAACGTACCTTAACGTCTCCTTTCTCACTATCAGATTTGCGTTCCCGATCTCGCTCCTTGTCTTTGCTCTTCTTCTTCTTACTGCTGGAGCGTTCTCTTTCATCTCGGCTCCGGTCCCTGACCTCCCTCCTGTCTTTATCCCGGTCCTTCTCACGCTCCTTGTCCTTCTTTTTCTCTTTTTTGTGACTGAACAAGACAAATTTATCACTTTTAGTCACTGTACTTTAATTATAGCATGAAAAACGCGCTTGACAACTCACCGTCTGAGCGATGGAGACCTGGACAACCTCCTCCTTGGGGACCGAGATGCACTGCGGCTTCGCCTGTGCCTCCTGAGACACAAAGTAATAAAAAAAAATGAATGAATGTAGCTTCACATTAACTGAAAGGAAGTACACCTGTTGTGATGAATGTGTACCAGTGATTCACCATAATAACACAGGGTTCAGACCACTCACCGACTAATGCTTCGAGACCTCCTGGCACTGCTGTAGCTCTTGGGGGGCGTCTTAGACCTTTTCTTAGACTTCTCCTCCTTCCTCCTGTCCCTGTTTAAGAAACAAACAGGTCAACATTTGCAAGCAGCAGCACATTGCAGGAAACAAAAAGATGGAAGTACAGGCAGCTCTTGTAAGTGAATGTTTTGCAAAGATGTTTTTTCAGAGTGTAAGTGTAAGTTACAGTGTGTTTAAAAAAAATAAATTAAAATTGTGACTACGACTCAAATTCTGCAGCAGTGGTTCACAGTGAGAATAAAATTAATAAAAGGCAGCTATATATATATATATATATATATATATATATATATATATATATATATATATATATATATATATATATATATATATATATATAGCGCTGCCTTTTATTAATTTTATTCTACACACACACACACACACACACACACACACACAACAGTGGAGATGCTGACCTAGATCTACTACGCCGGCCTCTGTCTCGGGAGTGGGTCCTCCTCCTCCGCGGACTCTTGGACCTCCTCCTACTCCTTGAATGGGACCTCCGCCGAGACCTGCTCTTTGTACGTCTACAAAAATGAAGAAGTGGCACATTTTAATGTTAGTGTCTAGTTGTATATAGACACCAGAGTTTATTTTGTTTTCACATCTGATATTGCTTGTCCAGAGTCAGAGCTTGTTAACCAGGTGTCTTTACCGGTGTCTTGAGCGAGATCTGGAGCGCCTGCGCCGTGACCGCGAACGGGAGCGGGAATGTTTGCGCTTGTCATCTTTCTTATCTGTAAAACAATGTCATAGTTAAATGTCTAACAGGTAGTATAGACTTACTGCTCACATGATGTAAAATTTTTTCCGACTGTCCAAAATAAATTCCAGCCCAATGTTTTAACAGGACATTAGCTTTTACACTCATCATAATGTACTATTAATGAAACAAGTAACCTTTTCTGCAAAGGGGACATGAGGAAATGGGCACTCACTTCCTGGTTCAATGGCTGCAGAGATGAGAGACTGGGCCTCTCGGACTCTCTTCATGGCCTCTTCAATCTCCTTATTGGAGGCATCATTTTTCAGCCCTGCATTCAAGTTCAGTCCCGCCGCTAATGGATTCAGTCTGCAAGTGCAATCAATTATTTAGTTTTTTTGAAGCAAAAAAAGTATTTAGGCTTACTAGATTGCATACTCTGATAAAATAGTGTAGTTTCTTACTTGGGGTCCATGGACTGCATGAGCTTCAGGAAGTCTGCAGAAAGAGCCTGAAAGAGATGCGACAAGGTTACCGTTAGTCACAGCATATTAAAACAAAATGTTTCTATGTAGGTGACTGATCAAATGCTCACCTGGGGATTCATGTTAGGGCCCTGCATTCCCATGGCAGCCATTTGCTCCATGCTGGGAGCTCCAAGACTTCCGAATGGCGTCCCTCCCATCTAAAACAAAAGCAGACACTGTTACACTCTGCAGAGCTAAAAAACAGCTAAATAACAGCACTTGCCACAAAACGTTTTACTTAGCATCCAGCAAATCCAACACTGCATCATGTCTGAATACTTGTGACCATTTACATGTGTTACTTGATGAAAAATGGTGCTTTCACACCTACTTAATCCATGGTAAACCTGGTAAACCTATCTCAAACACTAGTGATTAGTTCTGAAATAGGCTCCACTCACACCGAGTCCAACATTTGTATTTTTTTCGATTGAGGGTGATTTATTTCAAACGAATTAACTAAGTACTCTCTCTGTACATTACAATTGTTCCTTTTGCACAGTAACAATATGAACAACTGTGGGGTATTTTCCAATTTCCTTCTACATCTTGTTCACATTTACATTATTCAACACATTGATAAAATGCCAATTTCGGAGATGTTAAACTCTGGCTTACAGGCTCTCAAAGCTTTGAAAAAAATGGTCAGGAGTCACACAAGTGTAAAAATGTGTAAGTTACATGAACTATATTTTGGCTTACAATTAGTTATGTTTAATATCAAAGGAACTCATATAGCAATAGAAAAGAGACACCCAAAATGATCATGAACAATGTTAGCGTTTAAACACACTTACTGCCAGAGGATTGGGTGTTGGTAGAAGGCCTCCCCCAGGCATCATTCCTGCCACGGCATTGGCTGGAGCCAGCAGAGACATAGCTTTAGATTCATCAGGAATGACTCCTGGAGGAAAACCAACAATATTTCAGTACATGCTCAATGCAAATATTGATAAACACTCAGACAAGACTTGCAGACAAGCCACCTTAGTCTAACTACTCTGTAGTAAAAAAGAAAAAAAAAGATCAAAAATCCACTTTTTTTTTGTCTTGTCTGTAAATCTTGATCCCTCACTTTTTTGTGTGAAAGTATCATTGTAGGATTAGCAGCTATGAGTTTATAAGTCACAATACACACTGTGGTCAACACTGCCAAGATTTTTATCACCTGTACTTGATTTTTAAGTCATGAACCAAACGTAAGCAAGCACAGCCAGTTGTCCCGTGGGATGTGCTCTCAACTTTCATTAGATGTTTTATGAACAAGCGACTCGTGCCGGCTGCTTCGCTATAAAGCACACAAAAACATTGAGATACAGAAAGAAAAGTTCATGATTTGGGTGTAAACAAGGGTACAATTCAACATCACTTACCATTACCAATACAAAAACAGAAAAGGTTCAGACATATTACCTTTTCTGGGCTTTTGTTGGTGGTTACTTTGTACAATTCCACCATAAAAAAGAAAAACTTACTTTGCAACCAGATAAAGTATTGCTAACAAGCTACAGTACTGCTAGGTTTTAGCCAACAGTATGTTACTTAAAATACAAAACATTGTCAAAGATAAACTGCACTAACAGATAAGGGCTATTAACAGCAAAAGCTGTGATAAAATCACGACAATGTGCCCAAAGCTGAAGAAACCAAACAGTAAAATCAAAGGGAAAATCTTATGGAGATGATCATCCATGGTGCAATCTGAAAACAGGCTATTTTTTTATCTGACATTTTACATTTTAAAATATGAGAAAGAGAGAGAGACACACACACACACGCACACACACACACACACACAAACAAACAGAAAAGACACTTGAGAAACAGGATAAGGCTGCAGAAGACAAAACTGTTGGTGGCATTTTCAGCAGGGCCTGGTATATAGGGCTGGCTGAACCAGGAAAAAGAACTGTAAAACACAACAACAAAAGAAACACCACTGTTAAACGTGAGATTCACTCAACTCTTTCAGAGTCATGTGTGGAGAGGGTCAATAAAAAGCATTTTACTGCAACATCAAGCAGAGGCTTACAACTACTTTTATCTTGTGTGTTAGTAAAATTTTGAAATACAGATGCAGTGTAAAATACAAGGCTTTGGCACATGAAGCAAGTACATGCCAAAGGCAGTTTGTGTGCTTATCATGATTAATAACCAAATTATAAACAAATCAACTTCCACAACATCTGCAAAATCTATACTAGCATGCACACCTGTTTAGTTGATCTATTCTGTATACTTTGTGCATAGGGATGCCCCGAACATTTTGCCCCTTATCTGCGCCATTTAATATTAACATTCTGCCAATACCCAAGTCCCAATACACTATTTATATTTTCATTTTTGTAATGTAATGCAGCCTAATCAGCCTATCAAGGCTAAGATTACATTTAATAATGTAATTCAGTTTTGATATGTTTAACATTAAGAAAACAAAGCCGCACCCTAACACCACAACACAGGTAAAGTCTTTGCTTATTTGGCTGATTAGACCTCTCCCTAGAACTGTGTAGACCTGTAAGACCGTGCTTGAGTGACATCTCCCTCACTCTATAGCTAGGCTTTGGTGCACCTGTTAGGGCAGGGCAACTTACACCTGGAGTTTGGCGACCTAAGCAAACTCCCACTTTAGCCCCGCCCAACTTAAACCTGAACTTATGCCTGATCAGCCAGTAACTGAAAACAGCAGTGTGTATGTGCAGGGTCATTAATGGTTTCCTACAGTGTTGCATATATTATCAATGGACAAAGGAGTGTCGGCGTGGATCTGTTTTGGGAGGAAATCAACTACATGTATGCTACGCAACACAAATTATACAGTATACCCAGGTTTTAACAGTTTTTGAAGCGGTGTATAACACCAGCATGCTGATGCATGCCATCAGTGTGGATAACAAGAAGTGAACTCATTGTTGATGTTTATTGGGAAATGTTGACAACTGGCATACCCACAGTGCAAAAGGTTCAAATATAAAAACATGATAAAAAATGGCTTTAAAATCAATACCAATTAACTAAAAAAAAATGTCTTGATTGACCTTGATACCAATCCAGCAGATCTGCTCGGGGCATCCCTAGTCTGGTGCATGCCTACTAATCGACAAACATTTTTTTTATTATTTTTTTTTATATTTAAACTCTTTGAATTGAGATTGCCCTGCACCTTCTCCTGCCACCCCCTTATTGTACTTAAGAGTTTTGTGGCTATTTATGATGCCTTGAACAGAGAAAAAAAATAAAGAGTTAATATTTTACTGCAGAACAAGAGACAGAAGTGGGCTTGCGAGCCTGGTGCCATTATTTTTTTCTAATCTCCTGATGGCAGCAGAGGACCACTTTCAGCCAGCAAGGAAGGGGCTCTCTGCAAATGACTTGTCCACTATGAAAACCACAACACAAATAACAGAGAGAGAAGTTTACAGCTAGATTGTCAGACATGGACAAAAATGTACATTTCCCTTTTACATACCTAAAAATGCCAAGCACTGAAAAGCTTAGCAAATGTTGCTTGGTCACAAAAACTCACAATGGCTCAGATAGTGCTTGACATTCTATCAAAACAACCTACAAATTTTGATGTATGTTCACAGATATAAATAAGACAAGAATAAAACAGACACCCACCTTCGGCAAAAGGGACCACGATCAAGGCTCGGTCCACGAAGACGGTGTTCGTCAGGTGTTGGGAAACTCCCACCGACTCAGACTCAAGGAACTTTACAAAACAGACACGTGAAGTCACAGGCAAGGGAGAGTCACTGGAAAAAAATACAAATATGTTGTGCAAATAATACAAACAAGGAGACCCAACATGCCTTCTTCAAACTGACATTGAGTGTTGTGTCCCCAGGGACAACTAACTTAATGGATTATGGGCTATACAATCTCATCCACTCTCTGACCTCTACATCCTTTGCTTAGACCAACAAGGTATCTTAGAGATACTTTTAAAGCGTGTTGTGGTGTTATCACAACTCTCGACAATCTGTAGAGAATCAAAGAACACTGTTGATCACTGACGCTTTGAACCTTTGTTGTTGTTGTTATCGTCCTCGACATGTCCTACCTGCTGAGAAGCCAGGCGTAATTGGATACAGGAAAATACAAAGCAGAGAACAATTATTTCCTACTATAGTCAATGTTAAATACTGTAGAGTATGTATTGCAGTAGCTCATTAGCATCCCAAGTGAGATGTGGGGAGCCCAAGGGATTGCTAAAAGGATGTCACTCACATGTCAATATTAACGCTAAATTAATTTATTTTATCACATTATTTAAGTCAGCAAATCCTACATTAACAAAATGCTGCATCTAGGGCTGCAAATAAGGTTAATTTACACGGTTTGACAAACTCATTTTTCCATTACTTTATACTTTAGTCAATGTCAAAAAAATGAGAAAATACACAAATGATTAAAATATACAGTGATGTAAAAGCAGAGAAAGACAGAAGCTTAAATTGGTTAATGCTAGGTACTTTTCAAGGCTAAAACAATTAGGTAAATTAACAAACATCAATTTTTACAATAAATTATATTATTTTAACGGTCATTTATCAAGTTAAAAGGCTGTGCTTACGCTATTTTCAGTTACCGGTACTCGAATATGAGGATTTACTGCTTTATTTGTGTTATTGTAACCAATAAATAAATATATATATATAAAAAATAGATAGACAGACAGAGAGACAGAGAGCTTTTAGACAACTTGACTATTGGAAATTGTAATGCAATTTCTGAAACCATTTCCACATGTGGTTGCTACATGATTGATCTAAAGTAATTAAGATTAATAGAGAACACACAACATGTAGTTGAAGTCCTAGCATTTTGGCTTGATAAGTGATTCAAACAACTGAAGTTAACATTATCAAAGTTTTCAGTTAATTTTGTTTTACTTCTTGTACAAATGGTTTCCAATTTGTTTTGTTACATCAATAATCCCTAAACAAATTAGACCACAGACCCCTACTTGATAAGATTTTGTCCCAGGGTCCCCCATCTGATAGTTTTGCCTTTAGAGGTTTAATTACAGAAAGTGAATGAAACTAATGGCCGAAATAGTCATATACCCTTTTATTGCGTTACTTATGAATTAAATAAATTCCCCTTTTTGCTGGGTACCGCCTGGAACCCACTCAAGTAACCGTGGTTCGAGTCTGCCGCCTTCCCCTCATTAAAATTGCTACAGACGGCGAGTTATCGCGCAGCGGTGTGAAAGCCCCTTAACTGTCAACTAGCTACATGGCCAAGTCTGAGGAGGAACATAGATTTAAAACCATTGCTTAAACCCTAACATAATGACATAACATGAGAAAGTATCAGTAAATGTGTCCCTCATGCGGAATTTAAAGCGAGTGTTGTTGCTTTACTAGCTAAAGGCGCGGGCAAATGTTAGCATTAGCATGCCGTGCAGAAGGCCTAACGTTACTCGACACTACAGGCCTCAAGAGAAGCCCAGTGTGAGCCACGTAAGCTCGGTTAAGACATCGTTCTACCAATTTATAGTTTACAATACTCACTCAGGTGGAAACAGTTTGAGCTCCTCTATGTTCCCGAGGAATCCAAACAGAGTCCTCATTTGTTCGGACGTTGTGCTCGGGGAGACATTTGTCACCTGAATGACGTGCGTGTTGGAATTCATTTTTCGCGAGCGCTAATCAAGCTAACTAGCTTTGTGCTAGCAACGTGCCTGAATTTGAAACGAAACGAGCTGGGTAACGTTTACGAGAAAAACAACATCAGACGATTACAAAAGCTAGCATCGCTCCTGTAGATCGAAGTTCGTACGTTTGCTGCGGGCAAATCCGCAACGGCCGCGAGCAGCAAAGAGCAACAATGCAGCTGCCAAAAATATCGCGAGGCATGGATGCTGCTTTCACGTGCACTTTGTAAACTCGTACTCATGAGTTTTTTATAGCAAACACGGGGAAATAAGGTTTTTGGTTGATATTTACCAGTGGTAAAAATAGTAATACCACCATTTAAAAATACTAGCACTGTATTGCATTGCCTTGCATCATATCTTACAAGATAAGATATTGTCTATAGCTTGGACAATACTGGATTTTTTATGGTGATACAGATATTAATGTTTGTGAGTTAAAAGCATGTACACACCATAGACATATATAAAAAAAGT
>NC_045741.1:19038180-19041278 GCF_008692095.1 Etheostoma spectabile | reverse complement strand
AAAGTATATACATATATGCTGTATATATAATATGCTATATGTATTTTATTCATATATACAGGTGTTAGTTGATAAACACATAATGTAAAAAACAACAACATTGTGGTACAAAACCCTTAGATTCACACACTTGTCAGTGCTCTCTAGCGGACAAACTGTCAAATATATGAGACACTGTAATTACCTCAAATTTAGTTTGACATTTCTGTAGCCCTACGGCAATTTTTTGTTACTTTTCGGCAGACATATACACTGATACCAATATATCTTCATCAAAGGAGCATCAAATGGAAAAACTCATGTAAAGTTCTCCAAGACTGAACTCAAGTACAGTAGGCTACTCAAGTTAATATCTATATGTATGACGCTCCAGGAACAGCACGAGGAGAAAATGTGCATCATGTGCAAAATATTTCTAAAATATACATTAACATAATCCAACATATTATTAGTAAATATAAATTGGCCCATTCCCCATTTAATTTACACATGTAATATAATTAAAGGAGCTACTATAGCCACTGACAGATACAGTTAAGCTTACGGGTTTACTGTGCCTTCCACATTAAAACATAAAACATGATGTATAAATAATATATAAATATCAATCTATTCATTTTCATCCATCCGGCCCAGTTTAATATGCAACTCAATTTTCATACAATTTATGTAGTAGGGGCTTCCTGCTCCGTCTCTCTCTCAGCTAAGGGGTCCTTAGCCTAAAAAACGTTGAAGACCCCTGGTTTATGTTATTATGTTTGTAGCTGTAATGTAAGGATTATGTAGTATCGTTTTCTGGTGTAGAAACTCGCATCTTTGCAACTCCACTAGTATGCCTACTTAGGTTGACCTATTAAAAAAAACTGTTTTAACTGTAGAATCTTAGGTGAACAATCACGGACAATTTGGTCAATACAATGGAGAAATAAAGACCTCAATAATCAAATGCATTAAAAGCGAGCCTCATTTTACAACTGCACGTAAAAGCAGCATAGCTCGGAAAAGCTGAAGCCAAAGTGGGTGTAGCTAAAGTTGTGTCATAGCATTTTGTTGCTAGGCTGCTAGCTAACGTTAGTGATTTCTCCAAATAGTCGTTTTACTTCTCGACATCACAAAGCCATGCAAACTCCGTAATAATTTTAGAACGACAAATGTATGCAACGACACATAAGCAATTAAAAAAAATCAAGCAGTATTTGGCTTTATGCTTGGGTTAAACAAACAGCGTCGGAGGGCAACTTAATGACCCACGTATTAGCGTATCAGGCGCAAAGACGTCGCTTGCTAATAACTAGCATTCTCGCTGCCACTTGGCATGTCAACAGTTTGCAGCCACTTGGCACGTCAACAGTTTGCTGCAGGTATTTGGCATTCCGTGAACGTTAAGTGTGTCGTTATATTTCAGTGTAACGTTAGCTAATGTAACATTGCTTCATAAACGTGAGGATCCAGTAACAGGTCGAACAAGCTGTCAAAATGGAACTGCAGAGATCAACGACATGACACACTTTTGTCCTTTTTCTGTTAACACACCCCATTTACCTAGTCGCGGAGACCTTCAAAAACGCTTAAAAAAGGTAACGTTTTTGGAATAGTATATTAGTGGAAATGCATGTCAGAAAAGATAAATGACTTGAGATAGATTACATGAGATGTGTTAGTTAATACTGAATGGATGGTTAGTAACGTTACGGGATAGTAGCTTTTGGATTGGGATCCAGCTGTGGATGTCAAACCAAAACTATTTGTTATGGAGAACATTAGAAGAGTTTCCATTTCAGTTTAACAAAAATCCATTGATCTTATTAACACCTGTAAGTATTTATAAGTGGGTCCTGACTAAATGTAAAAGTAACATGCCAGAAGTTAGTGCACAAAAGTCAAACTCTTTATTACTGCGATCTCTGTACATCAGGACTAAAATGAGTACTTTCTTTCTCTTACAGAAAAATGTTGGCAGCTTGCAAAAAATAATAATGAACCGGAGGGACACAAAACTGAATGTATTCCCTTGTGCACCCCCATTCTCATGACCCCAAGAGGGAGATATGGGTATTCTAAGACTGGTAGCCAGAATCATGGGTAGGATCAGTACTTTCAGGTCCTATCAATTTGTGCTTCTCCTGGCTGCTGCACTTGCTGTTGTGGCTTTTTACTACTTTGGCTCAGAGAGGCAGAACTTCTCCAGCACCACAAAGAGGATCAAGCACACTCAGGCCAGCCACAACGCCAACAGAAACGATGCTGACCTAACTGTGGACACCAAGCTCTCACACCCAGTTGGATCTGAGGAGCAAGCAGAGGAAGAGCAAGATGAAGGAGGAGAGAGCAAGGGATTAATGCCTAGGAAAGGGGACAGTGATAGCGCTGGTGACCAACGCTACCACGCACTCATGATGTTCACCAAGGTGGACAAAAGCCGGAGCCTACAGGACAAGTTCAGGGTGGCCATGTTATCTATGGTTCAGCACGGACGCTTCATGGAAGGAGAGGTGTTGGTGCTTCATTTTGTGAGTGACCAGGCCAGCAAAGAACTGGGAGAGAGGATGCTGCAGGAGTTTCTACTTGATGCAACGTTTAAGTATGAGGTAGGCAGTCTAAAAATGTGTTTGCACTATACCATGGTTATGGTATTGATTGATTTCAATATAAGACAAAGAAAATCCTCATTATGTTTGACGTATGAGTTATTTTTCTAGTAAAGTTGCTTTTGATGTGTGTTGATATTACTTGAGTTTAGTTTTATGCTGATGTGATTGTGGGTTAGTCAGATAAAACATAGACAAAAAGGAAAGTTAGTATTAGTTAAAGGAGAATTTGGGTCAATTTCAACATGTAGCACTGTTTTTTTAGATAAATGAAAACAATCGGTGCTGTCTACACCATGTTATCCTCCAGCTAGATTTTGCACCTAACAGGCAAGTTTTAAACTTGTTTTTTAGCCTCTAAACATGCTCAAAATGTCATTAGTTCCATTAGTGCCACACAGAGCCTAGCTGTGTACAGTCATTCCTTCCAAGTGATCACAGCGAATTTGACTGCAGTAGATGTGACAGAAAGGCATAAAAGTTGTGACAATCGACTAGTGTGGACTTCAC
>NC_045741.1:19037453-19038170 GCF_008692095.1 Etheostoma spectabile | reverse complement strand
AAAACAGGAAATAAACAGAGGTATGTGCACTGGCTGAATTAACACAACTTTTGTGTTAAAGTTGTTGTACAAATCACAAAGTACTTTACATAAAATATGCAAGATGATACATATTGAAACAAAAATATATAAAATTAAAATGCAGACTGGTCTACAAAAAGAAACATTTTTCAGATTGGATATTTGACTTGATTTCCAAACAGATACCCGTTGAGTAAAATGCTTATATACATTTTGGTAGCACTTGGTCACATTGGGTACCATTTTATTTTTGAGCGATGGAGGCAGCTCCAAATGGGTTATATATAAATAATGACAGATTTGAAAAAAACAACATAATCACTTAATATATAGCAAACAAATACGAACATGGTTAACAAACTGGGAAGTAAAGACTTGAAACAAACTAGTTTGTACACCCTGTTCTCTTGGCCATACTCAAAGACAGAGGTGACAGGAGACAGAGGTGTGCTAGCTAGCTAAATTACAATTAGATTAGTCGTCTATCTATACAGTTAACATTACTGATCAAATAAATGAGTGTGTTGAACGGTGTCGTAATCTTACTTACTTACCTACCAAGAATTACATACTACATTTGTTCCCCTTACAGCTTGGGAGGGGAATTGTTACCTTTATTCTTATGTCTCATTCCAACGAGTTAATGAACCCCAAAAACGATTTTGGAAACATTAATTTAAGGTACAATAGAATCTT
>NC_045741.1:19036279-19037443 GCF_008692095.1 Etheostoma spectabile | reverse complement strand
TCGATCAACATTGAAATCAATCAATATCAATAAATAACGTATCTGTTTTATTACTTTTGTTGCAAACTGGGATGTAATGACAAAACGATGCCATGTGGCAGAAAAAAATGTTGTATTACACCCCCCCACACAAAAAAAAGAATTCAGGTGCATTGAATCGTGGGTCAAAAATTGTGAACTGAATCGACCCAAAGTTTGGTGTATCGTTACAGCCCTAACTACTAGTAATTTAAAGAGGTGGTAGCACTGGATCTGGATGAGAAGGATAACTCTGGGAGTTGGAAGGGGTGTGTCGCGATTCTGCGTTCTCCCACCGCGACACGGGTTCACGGAGCTGAGTCTCGCGATTTCAGTTTTATTTTCCATATTGTTACAGCCCTAATAGGGTTGTACTTGGCAAAAATGAAGTCGTGAAAAGAATTGAAAAAAGAGCGTGTGATTACTGAATGAACTGAATATGCTTTACAGTTTGTAGATTTTATAAAGGTACATAACTTCGAAACTAACCCTTAACCCAGGCCTTGCCTAACGAACACATTAGCTGTAGGTGCTGTTTAAAGTTGAAACACATGAGGGCAGTATTGGCCTGCCAAACAAATCCATCACTTTTATTGGGAAATCCCTCCCCTACTGTGTTCTCTATGCCAAAACAGAGCATTATGTCCCCTTTCTTTTGCTCTTTCTGTTGCATGCAACATCCTGGCCAGTTTCTCTTTTGTATTCTTCACAGAGCACAAGATTGTAAACTTATTTACAATTTACTTGTCCCTTTCCAAATCCTCCTCACCAGCTAGGCCTTTTCTCTCCGGAATGTCTCATCATCTACAACATCTGGTGTTGTTACAGCTCTGTATTAGCTTAGGCAGATCCCATGCCTGTTTGGGTTGGTTCAAGGTTTGCTCAGCTTGGCAGTTTTGTGAATATGGGTCAGATTGCTTCCTGCTCATTTCACTCTCTGTATTCAGACTGAGCTCAAAGTCTTCTAGGAGCACAGCTGAAGTGTGTAATGTTAACATTTTAAAATTGATGTTTTCATGGCTCGTTCCCAATCACCAGATAATATAACTATTAACACACTAAGTGGGGACTTAATTGAAAATGTTTTTAGGTTTTTGGCTGGACAACAAACTTTCTTTCAGAGTTCATGTTGAAAAGCTTGTAAAA
>NC_045741.1:19036006-19036269 GCF_008692095.1 Etheostoma spectabile | reverse complement strand
TAAGGCTGGGGTTTTATTTTAGAAGTCAAACTTGTTTTAACATGTCAGCCAGAAAAACACTTGTACAGGCTAGCTTTTTAAGTGTTTTGGACTATGGTGATGTTGTCTACATGCATGCGGCCTCTAGTACTCTCCACCTTCTAGATTCTGTGCACCATAGTGCTCTGCGCTTTTTAACTAATTATTTTTCCCGTACTCATCATTGTACGCTGTATGAACTGGTAGGCTGACCGTCCCTAAGTCTACGTAGACAACTTCATTTG
>NC_045741.1:19035818-19035996 GCF_008692095.1 Etheostoma spectabile | reverse complement strand
TTTTTCTGTACAAGGCCATGTTGGGTAAACTGTCGGCATATTTATGTGATCTCCTCAAGCAGAATTCCAGCCGTTCTCATCCCCGTTCCACCAGGTGGCGCTCTTACCAGGTTCCGAGGGTTTTTACTGAGCTGGGGAAAAAGCCTTCTCTTACTTTGCTCCATGGTCTTGGAATAAC
>NC_045741.1:19035652-19035808 GCF_008692095.1 Etheostoma spectabile | reverse complement strand
AA
Organism: Etheostoma spectabile; assembly: GCF_008692095.1. Taxonomy (NCBI): domain Eukaryota; kingdom Metazoa; phylum Chordata; class Actinopteri; order Perciformes; family Percidae; genus Etheostoma; species Etheostoma spectabile. The sequence continues at coordinate 19,035,806 of NC_045741.1, read as the reverse complement.
CTTGCTCCATCTAAATGATCTAGTCCCATTAAATGATTTTAAGGCCATTTTAAAATGCCATGTAATTCAAAAATGCATCTGCCACATGTGACCTGTTCCTTTCCTCTATGTGTGATTTTGACTAGGCTGTATTTCTATTTAAATTGTAACTGGT
>NC_045741.1:19033040-19035642 GCF_008692095.1 Etheostoma spectabile | reverse complement strand
GGCCAGGTCTCCCTCGGAAAAGAGATTTCGATCTCAAGGGACTTCCTGGTTAAATAAAAGTTAAAAAAAAAAAAAATACAAGCTACACTATGATATAAAATGGATGTGTTGTGTTAGAGAGGACTAGACAAACAGTCTTTTTCTCAAAATACAGCCCAAGCTGTTGTGCAGAGGCAGATATATTGGCCGATATTCACAAAATGCAGATATTATCAGTGTATATGTCAACCATAAAGTATTAAGAACTTGCTATACAGTAATGCCAAACTTGGCTTGAGGTGTTTTTGAAACGGTTTTTCCATTATGTAGTTTTTCCATTGGAGAACACCCTGAAATGTTGATACATGTTGATGTAATAGATAGATCATTTATTAATCCTTTGCAGGAAATTAAGTGGTCACAGCAGCTTAAGACAGACATAACACCACACATTTAATCAATATACCATACCAATAAGTTAAAATGTAAATGAAGGAAAGGTTTTTTTTGTGCACTATAGAGTCATATAGCAGCTGGTATGAAGGACTTCCTATACTATAAAAAACAGAGCATGGCCACCACTATGTGATAGACACATGGAGAGCAAGGGTTGGCAGACATTAAATGACCTTAGCCCTACCGCTCCATAGGCCCTTCCAGTCCAGTTGCTATCAAGCTGCACACAAAGGTAACTGTGGTTGGCCACCAACTCACCTCGGTGCCCCAATAATGACTGGTGTTGGTTTGATCCTCCTCCCCCCTCCTGAAGTCTACAACCGCCTCCTTGGTTTTTGTGGTATTGAGATGGAGGTGATTGTCCGCACTCCATTTCACAAAGTTGTGGTTTCCTCTCTACTCCTCCTCATCGCCTCCTCTGATAAGGCGAGACTGTCGTGTCATCTGAGAATGTCTCAAGAGCATCTGTCGGTGGTGTGGTTGAAAATCCTCTGTGTAGATGGTAAACAGGAACGGAGCCAGCACAGTTCTTGTGACGTCCCAGTGCTGCTAAAAAAGTGCTAGAGACGTGTTCTTTAGGCGTACTGTGGTGAGGGATAGATAATCCAAACACCACAGGACCAGTGATGGAGCCACCTTTATCTTCCATTCTTTTCCCTAACAGTCGAGGCTGAATAAATTAAAGGCGCTTGAGTCAAAAAGTGTAATCATCAAAGATGCATCAGGGGTTCCAGATGTGTAAAGCCCTCTCCAGCATATAAATGAGGGATTCATCAACACTGATGTTAGGCTGATTACGAACTGTAAGGGGTCATTGAGTGACACACTAGTCCTGATGTAGAAAAGGACAAGTCTCCAAGCGTCTTCATGACATGTGAGATGAGCGCTACAGGTCTGTTGTCATTGTGGTGGTTGGGATCATTTTTCTTTGGGACAGGGACAGGCAAGATGTTTTCCACAGCCTTGGGACCTTCTATAAACGCAGGCTCAGGTGAACAGGTTTAAATACCCCATAGTCGCAGAGCAGGTCTTCAGTAGCTTAGACTGATGTCATCCGGCCCCACTGCTTTCCTTGGCTTCAGTCGCCCAGCATCCTCTTGACCTGAGCTGGATGAAGAATCATAGGCAGGGCTGTGTGGGGTAGGAGGTGGGAAAAGGGGACTACGAGCAGATGAGATATCAGATGATGAAAGCAGATGATATCAGAGTGGGTTTGTAGGGGTGTCACAATTCTCCAAATTGTGACACGGTTCAATTCTCGATTTTACATTCTTTTTTTAAAGCGCAGTTGCCATGCAATTATTAGACTAGACTTTATGCAATATAATATTTGACCTTGATTGCAAATACCACTACATTGTCAAATTTAAAACATTAAACATGCCTCTAAACATGTTAAAATGTCATTAAAGTGCTACCATATGCCGTTATTCCTTCTGAGTTTACACAGCGAATTTAACTGCAGTTGATGGGACAGAAATGTGGTTTCGATTAGTGTGGACTTCACCGGAAAACAGGGAATAAACAGAGGCATGTGCACTGACTAAAGTAACATAACTTTTAAGCCTTTCTGCACATCTACTGCACTCAAATTCTCTCTGTTCACTTGGACGGAACAAATGCACATGGGTAGGCACTTGTAATGACATTTCGAGCATGTTTAGAGGCAAAAACAAATTTAAAACTTGCCCTGTTTAAGCCTGTTTGGTGCAAAATCTGCAGGAGGATAACTCGGTGTAGTTAGCACTGATGTTTTTCATTTTCTCTACTGACAGCACTCCAATTTTACAAACAACAGAGAATGTAGTTTTTCCATTGGAGAACACCTGAAATGTTGATACATGTTGATGTAATAGATAGATCATTTTATTAATCCTTTGCAGGAAATTACAGTGTCACAGCAGCTTCAAGACAGACATAACACCACACATTTAATCAAATATATCCATACCAATAAGTTAAAATGTAAATGAAGGAAAGGTTTTTTTTGTGCACTATAGAGTCATATAGCAGCTGGTATGAAGGACTTCCTATACTATAAAAAACAGAGCACTGGCCACCACTATGTGATAGACACTGGAGAGCAAGGGTTGGCAGACATTAAATGACCTTAGCCTCTACCGCCTCCATATGGCCCTTCCAGTCCAGCTTGCTATCAAGCTGCACA
>NC_045741.1:19013319-19033030 GCF_008692095.1 Etheostoma spectabile | reverse complement strand
CCACCAACTCCACCTCGGTGCCCCAATAATGACTGGTGTTGGTTTGATCCTCCTCCCCCCTTCCTGAAGTCTACAACCGCCTCCTTGGTTTTTTGTGGTATTGAGATGGAGGTGATTGTCCGCACTCCATTTCACAAAGTTGTTGTGTTCCTCTCTACTCCTCCTCATCGCCTCCTCTGATAAGGTCGATGACTGTCGTGTCATCTGAGAATGTCTGCAAGAAGCATCTGTCGGTGTTGTGTTGAAAATCCTCTGTGTAGATGGTAAACAGGAACGGAGCCAGCACAGTTCCTTGTGACGTCCCAGTGCTGCTAAAAATAGTGCTTGAGACGCTGTTCTTTAGGCGTACTGTGGTCTGAGGGATAGATAATCCAAACACCACAGGACCAGTGATGGAGCCACCTTTATCTTTCCCATCTTCTTCCCTAACAGTCGAGGCTGAATAATATTAAAGGCGCTTGAGTCAAAAAGTGTAATCATCAAAGATGCATCAGGGGTTCCAGATGTGTAAAAGCCCTCTCCAGCATATAAATGAGGGATTCATCAACACTGATGTTAGGCTGATATACGAACTGTAAAGGGTCCATTTGAGTTGACACACTAGTCCTGATGTAGAAAAGGACAAGTCTCTCAAGCGTCTTCATGACATGTGAGATGAGCGCTACAGGTCTGTTGTCATTGTGGTGGTTGGGATCATTTTTCTTTGGGACAGGGACCAGGCAAGATGTTTTCCACAGCCTTGGGACCTTCTATAAACGCAGGCTCAGGTTGAACAGGTTTAAATACCCCATAGTTCTGCAGAGCAGGTCTTCAGTAGCCTTAGACTGATGTCATCCGGCCCCACTGCTTTCCTTGGCTTCAGTCCGCCCAGCATCCTCTTGACCTGAGCTGGATGAAGAATCATAGGCAGGGCTGCTGGTGGGGTAGGAGGTGGGAAAAGGGGACTACGAGCAGATGAGATATCAGATGATGAAAGCAGATGATATCAGAGGTGTGTTGTAGGGGTGTCACAATTCTCCAAATTGTGACACGGTTCAATTCTCGATTTTTACATTCTTTTTTTTAAAGCGCATGTTGCCATGCAATTATTAGACTAGACTTTTATGCAATATAATATTTGACCTTTGATTGCAACCTACCACTACATTGTCAAATTTAAAACATTAAACATGCCTCTAAACATGTTCAAAATGTCATTAAAAGTGCCTACCCATATGCAGTTATTCCTTCTGAGTTTACACAGCGAATTTAACTGCAGTTGATGGGACAGAAATGTGTGTTTCGATTAGTGTGGACTTCACCGGAAAACAGGGAATAAACAGAGGCATGTGCACTGACTAAAGTAACATAACTTTTAAGCCTTTCTGTCACATCTACTGCACTCAAATTCTCTCTGTTCACTTGGACGGAACAACTGCACATGGGTAGGCACTTGTAATGACATTTCGAGCATGTTTAGAGGCTAAAAACAAATTTAAAACTTGCCCTGTTTAAGCCTGTTTGGTGCAAAATCTAGCAGGAGGATAACTCGGTGTAGTTAGCACTGATTGTTTTCATTTTTCTTCCTACTGACAGCACTCCAATTTTACAAACACAGGCAATGTAAGTTTTTCCATTGGAGAACACCTGAATGTTGTATACATGTGATGTAATGAGATCATTTATTAATCCTTTGCAGGAAATCAGTGTCACAGCAGCTTCAAGACAGACATAACACCACACATTAATCAATATATCCATACCAATAAGTTAAAATTAATGAAGGAAAGGTTTTTTTTGTGCACCTATAGAGTCATATAGCACTGGTATGAAGGACTTCCTATACTATAAAAAAGAGCACTGGCCACCACTATGTGAGACACTGGAGAGCAAGGGTTGGCAGACATTAAATGACCTTAGCCTCTACCGCCTCCATATGCCCCTTCCAGTCCAGTTGCTATCAAGCTGCACACAAAGGTAACTGGGTTGGCCACCAATCCACCTCGTGCCCCAATAATGACTGTGTGGTTTGATCCTCCTCCCCTTCCTGAAGTCTACAACCCCTCCTTGGTTTTTTGTGGTTTGAGATGGAGGTGATGTCCGCACTCCATTTCACAAAGTGTTGTGTTCCTCTCTACTCCTCCTCATCGCCTCCTCTGATAGGTCGATGACTGTCGTGTCATCTGAGAATGTCTGCAGAAGCACTGTCGGTGTTGTGTTGAAATCCTCTGTGTAGATGGTAAACAGGAACGGAGCCAGCACAGTTCCTTGTGACGTCCCAGTGCTGCTAAAATAGTGCTTGAGCGCTGTTCTTTAGGCGTACTGTGGTCTGAGGATAGATAATCCAAACACCACAGGACCAGTGATGGGAGCCACCTTATCTTTCCCATCTTCTTCCCTAACAGTCGAGGCTGAATAAATTAAAGGCGCTTGAGTCAAAAGTGTAATCATCAAAGATGCATCAGGGTTCCAGATGGGTAAAAGCCCTCTCCAGCATAAAATGAGGGATTCATCAACACTGATGTTAGGCTGATATACGAACTGTAAAGGGTCCATTTGAGTTGACACACTAGTCCTGTGTAGAAAAGGACAAGTCCTCAAGCGTCTTCATGACATGTAGATGAGCGCTACAGGTCTGTTGTCATTGTGGTGGTTGGGATCTTTTTCTTTGGGAACGGGACCGGCAAGATGTTTTCCACAGCCTTGGACCTTCTATACGCAGGCTCAGGTTGAACAGGTTTAAATACCCCATAGTTCTGCAGAGCAGGTCTTCAGTAGCCTTAGACTGATGCAGCGCCCCACTGCTTTCCTTGGCTTCAGTCCCCAGCATCCTCTTGACCTGAGCTGGATGAAGAATCATAGGCAGGGCTGCTGTGGGGTAGGAGGTGGGAAAAGGGGACTACGAGCAGATGAGATATCAGATGATGAAAGCGATGATATCAGAGGTGTGTTGTAGGGGTGTCACAATTCTCCAAATGTGACACGGTTCAATTCTGATTTTTACATTCTTTTTTTAAAGCGCTGTTGCCATGCATTATTAGACTAGACTTTTATGCAATATAATATTTGACCTTTGATTGCAACCTACCACTACATTGTCAAATTTAAAACATTAACATGCCTCTAAACATGTTCAAAATGTCATTAAAGTGCCTACCCATATGCAGTTTCCTCTGAGTTTACACAGCAAATTTAACTGAGTTGATGGGACAGAAATGTGTGTTCGATAGTGTGGACTTCACCGGAAACAGGGAATAACAAGGCATGTGCACTGACTAAAGTAACATAACTTTAAGCCTTTCTGTCACACTACTGCCTCAAATTCTCTCTTTCTTGGACGGAACAACTGCACATGGGTAGCCCTTGTAATGACATTTCGAGCATGTTTAGAGGCTAAAAACAAATTTAAAACTTGCCCTGTTTAAGCTGTTTGGTGCAAATCTAGCAGGGAATACTCGGTGTAGTTAGCACGATGTGTTTTCATTTTCTTCCTTCTACGTGACAGCACGCCATTTTACAAACAACAGAGCAACGTACTGAAATTTTACTTTTAATTTTGGTCGATTTTGATTTAAGAGGAGGAGGAGATGGAGTGGAAACAGCGATGGTCAGCAGACCAGGTGGGGGAGGCTGGAGTGATGTGGGGCAGTCAAATCGGTTGAAGAATCTGTTCAGAGATTCAGCCAGACTCTGTTCGCCATCATGCAGTGAACCGCCCTTGTGCTTCGTGCCTGCTTTGTGATCTTCCGCATCCCAGCCCATACCTGCCTCATTCCATCTTGCTGCAGCTGTTGTTCTAATTTTAACCTATACGCTTCTTTTCCCTCCTTAATCTTCCCTTTCAGTACCTTTTTGAAGTTCATTGATTTTATTACTGTCTCCTTCCTTGAAAGCTTTTCTCTTTTGATTTAGCAAGGCCTTGAAGCTACTGGTAATCCATGGGTTGTTGTTAGGGAAGCAACAAATTGTAATGGATGGTATGATGTCATCATAGCAGAAATTGATGTAATGGGTAATGCATTTTGTTGGGCCATCAGTATCGTCCCCATACTCCTCACAGAATACATCCCAATCTGTAGTTTCAAAACAGAACTTCAGGGCTTGATCAGCTTCAGGATACCAGCATTTTGATGTTCTGATGATGAAAGGCAGTCTCTTGACAGCTGGGGTGTTGGAGGGAGAGAGATGTAGCATGTTGTGGTCTGAGCGCCCAAGAAGGGGCACTGCAGTACATTTGTATGCATTTTTCACACTGGCGTACAAGAGATCCAGCGTTTTATCACTCCTGGTTGTACAACTCAACAAACTGTTTAAAAGGGGGCAAAGTCTCAGAGAGACTGACATGGTTGAAATCTCCTGACATAAAAATGAATGCGTCTGGGTACTAGTCCTTATGTCTCGCAATAGTGGTGTGTACCACGCCACAAATGGCTTCTGCCTTGGCAGATGGAGGAATGTAAACAACAATGGCTACCACCACAGTGAACTCCCTGGGTAGGTAATATGGTCTTAAACTAACCGCTAAAAGTTCAATGTCCTTGTTGCATACCTGTTCTTTAGTAGTAGCATGCTTAGGGTTACACCACTTGTTGTTGACGAGCAGCATGAACCCCCTTCTTTCTGCGTAGTGTCCCTGTCAGCTTGTATCGTTCTGAAGCCGGTGAACTGATCAGAGAGTCAGGCGTGTTGTTTGTCAACCATGTCTCTTTCAGGCTGCTCTCCTGGTACATTTTCTGGGTCCTGACAAGGGTTCCTAGCTCCTCTAATTTGTTTGTTAAGCAGCAAATGTTTCCCATGGTTATAGATAAAAGAGCTGGTTTAAAAGACTCTCTCCATGTTTTTGCCACATTCCTCTTGTTTCTCTTCACCCCGGCACGCATTCCCCAAAGCCTTAACCGTAAAAGTTACATCAGTATGTCATGTCAAATACCAGATGCCGACCAGATACGGCAAAAGTTTTATGTATCAACTAGCGTTGCGCTGGTTGGTTGTGGCTACAACCAACCAGAGAGAATTTACATGCAGAGGGAATTTGAAAGACAACCGTTTATCCCACCCCTCGGATTGAGCCCGGCCATTATTGAGTTTCCAGACCCAACATCTGGATGTGGGTTCTTAGACTGTATAATATTAATGGACAAAGCATCCGGTTCGGCAAAGTGCTTCAAATGGGGAAGTGCGTTAAACCTGCATTTTATCTAAATTCCAGCAGGGTAGCAACATGTGCAGTTGCAAAAGGAGATCAGTTTCTGTAAAAGTGTGTGAGAAAGTGACCCACTTCTCATTTGTTTTCTAACCTCAGTAAGCATTTTTATAATGAGTTTATGGTCTCAATTGCTAGTTTTAAGTCTTCTGCAACACAGAACGATGTTAATTTTTTGAATTATGGTCTCGTTGATTTTAAAATCTGCAATCAAGCAGAGGGTGTTTTAGGGTGTGGCTATGATGTGATTGTCAATGAAAGTGTGTAACGTAACGTGGTTCCTCCCTCTTAAATTGTCACATCCGCAACCAGGATAACAGGTAACAGCAAACTTTGACAACTCACAGCAGATTTCCACAAACCATTGGGTGACGTCACACATGCTCTGTCTATTAACATTATACAGTCTATGTGTGGGTCTGGCTTGTCAGGTTATGTGCTCATTACTTCTGACCATCATTCACACAGCATACTAGAGTAGTGTGCTTTGCTCCTGTTTAGTCAGACTTTGGGGGCCTTGGGACCCTGTATGTGGATCCAGAACCACACCTTTTAATAAGGAGCAAAGTGTAAATATATTCCCCTCTTGATGGAGATCCTCTGAAATTAATGACCTGCTAACAGGCACGTTGTATCCTGAGTGTAAACTTTTATCTTGTTCCTGTGCTATTGATTTGGTTAAAAGATGTGTGTATGATTTTTGTGCCTATACAAAGGCAATCCACGGCGATATTGATCATAAAAAGATACTATTGTTTGCTTGTTTCTGTATTTAAGTGTGTTTATACAGGCTTAGACATTCCAATTTCCCCCCTATTATCCGTTGTTCAGTAAAAGTTATAAGAAGCAAGACTGCCCAGAGTCAAAAAAAGAAATTTTGCTCAGAACTGATGTCTTGAACGACTGAAAACCAGCACAATTTGCCAATGACTGCCAATTGTGTCCAGCCTCTTAAGTCAACTTAGTGCAGCTAGTTTGGTTTGTGAGCTAATAATTTTATTTGGCCAAATACACCAGTGAATGCCAAATGTATCAGAAGTTTAGATAACAGAACAGTATTTATTTTAGCACTGGATAAATAATGATGTTGGGCTACTTTGAGCTTGTCAGTGTGTCCAATAATCTGTGATCCTGTCAAAATCTAGGATGGGGTGGGGAATGCCTACTGAAAAACAATGTGATCTCTTGCACATTTAAAGGAACATGCCGACTTATTGGGACTTTAGCTTATTCACCTTATCCCCCAGACTTAGACAAGTTAATACATACCCTTCTCATCTCTGTGCATGTTGTAACTCTGTCTGACACACCCAGCATTAGTTTAGCCTAGCAAAGATCCTGCAGGTAACTGGTTCCAACTAGCTACTGCACTCATGTTGTGATTTGTATAGTCCCAAGGTGTACAAATAACAAGGTCACATGAGACACAGCCATATTCTAACCTTATACTAACGGGGAACTATGTTCTCAGATAGGCGAAGCACTGCTACTTGGGCGGAGTGATTAGCGCAGTTACTTCAAAACCAATATGTGAATAGTTAGCTAGTAGCGAACAAGACTGGTAATCATGGCTGACTTTGTCGGAGGATTTTTACTTGGTATCAAACCAAGATCCAGAACCATATGTTTTTGAGCCAGAATACATAGACTAGGAGTTACACATTTTGGAAGCTGATAGACAAAATGTCGAACAGACTGAGGTCGAGGGGAGACTCAGAACGAACACGGACTGGTGGTGTATATGTGAAAGATGCCAACCTGTGCCGACTGAAAACGAGCAACTCTGAGCAGTTTAGGTGAACTCTCTGCTCCCAGTTAGTATGCTGTTAGAATATGGCTGTGTCTCATGTGGCCTTGTTATTTGTACACCTTGTAACTATACAAATCATAACATGTAAATAGGAACATGTTGGAGTTATTTTGTCACTTATTCGGAGCAGTAGCTAGTTGGAACCAGTTACCTACAGGACCTTTTGCTAGGCTAAGCTAATGCTGGTGGCGTTAGAGTTACAGCACGCACGGAGATGAGAAAGGTATGTATCGACTTGTCTAACTCTGGGGGATAGAGTGAATAAGCTAAAGTCCCAATAAGTCGGCGAGTTCCTTAAATGGTAAGCAGCAGTAGTCTGTAAGTCAATTTTCTAAGTTGATTGCAACCTTTCGCGAAAAGTCAAATCCCTTTCTGTGTCTAAAACAATCAACAGATGTTTCTGACAGGCTGATAAATAATTTGTGTTCAACTTCTATAGGAGGGAGGGTCTTTAACTTTTCCCTCAGAAGCCACAACTCCTAAGTCAAAACAAGCAAATCAAACAAGTAATGGCCATATTTAAAGGTGCAATATGTAATACTGACAGCTAGTTTTTACAATAGTTACTGTAGTACAAATTCAAAATACTGGAGAGAGTTGTCTCCCCCGCACCCTCCTCTCCAGACTCATAGTTCACAGAGGTCGCCAGGCTGAGACCGCAGCATCCACAACAATGATGCTAGCTAGACGCTTGTTTTACATAACCTGACTATACTTCACAGCACAGCGGAGTAGCTAATGTTAAATGCTGGCAACACGCATTTTTCCTTAATATCTGATGGCACATTGGGATCATTTTGGGTGTTATTACAGGAAACATATTAACATATTACATATTGGACCTTTTAAAGCATCTAAAAGTAACTCTTTACGTGGCACAGATGAATATACAGTATAACTTGGTCTTCTTGTGCAAGGTACAAGAACAAATGCAATCATAGCTGCTCAAATGGCAAGCTTTCCCCATTTAGATGTTTTTTAGTTCTCATCCAACTAAAGAATAAAATTGAAAATAACCTCAAAAGACACACAGTCTTTTGTATAAACTAATTTCTAGTATTCAATTGTTGAGCAAATCACACTCTGTTAGCAATCTATTTTTAAGAACTAGTTGCATTATTTATTGTGGCCATTTAGGAAAAGTAGTAAACTTGGTTTACCTGACTTTTTTTGTGGAATGGAATGGGAAGCCATACAAAACAATTTCTAAAATATATATATATATATATATATATAAGAATCTTTCAGAAATATACATGCCATAAAAGAGGGAAATAGGTTTGTCTGTCCTTAACTAATTTCCTCTATCCATAGTTGTTGTTGATCCTGTTTTACCAAGGCAATATACATTGCTGTGAAATCCAAACTGTCCATTGCAGTCCCAGTTAGTGAGAATTATTTATAGTAAAACCACTAATTCTACCCACGGCAGTGATTTATGTGCCATTACATCATTACCAACAGCAGTCCAGAGACAGCACTGATTCCCACAAACGACAGAGGGCTTATGTTAATCTGCAAGAGATCATTAAATGGTGTTTGGCTGTCGAGGCACATGGGCCTGATTCATAATACGACAGCCATATTGTCCAGGTTTTATCTGAAGCCTTTAACATGCACACCTACTGATGTCAGGCTGAACCAGAAAAGGCCAGATTTTTCTCAGAAACCAAAACATTACTTTTTTTCCTCCTGCAGTAAAGCTTTAATGATAATCAGTACTTAATATACAAAAAATCCTCTTTCAGTAATCTGTAGATATATCTACTGTACATGATCAGAGCAAAGACTGCTGCCTCACAGTTGCCATGTGATTTAAAGCTCCGAGGAGGAACACTGAGAGGCAGGAAACTCGGACACAAGAAGACAGCGTTTAATGGAATTTGGGTTGTAGATCAATGAGAGTGTCTGACCATCATATGATATATCATAATACCTTTTAAGGCTGGTGTGTTACAAAAACATTTGTTGTTTACCCTTTTATACATTTTTCTCTTCCTTAAGACAACATGGTTCTTTCACTAATTGTGGACAAATCAAAGCTTTTTTGAGAGGTTGCACGAGACAAGTTGTTGTCTGTAGTGCACTTTACATGTTTATGGTCAAGTCAGAGATTTATATGTACCTACCAACATGTTCAAACAAATCTGTAGTGGTTCCTCATATTTCACAGCTCTACTGCAGTTGGTATTTTGTCGTACTCACATGATTCCACTGTGTTGATCTGCAGGTGTTGTTCCATGACGTGGTGGCTCTCACACAAAAGCTGTTCCCTATTGTGGAGGCCATGCAGAAGCACTTCAGCGCTGGCTCTGGGGCTTACTACAGCGACGCCATCTTCTTCCTCTCTGTTGCCATGCATCACATCATGCCTGAAAGTAAGAAGAATACATCTTGTCACATTTCTTTGTCCATTAAATAACCACAGATTTAACTTAGATTTAGAGCTATGACAGATCCATTATTGTCTAATTAAATCAACTCTGTAGCGTCCAAATACCTCTAATAGGTGTTGATGACTTGCTGTAATTTTAATCACTGAAGCATATTTTTTGTATAGATGTAGATTTGCAGAGGTTTTGAGATATGTGTCTCTGGCAGAAAGGATGTGTTTTGTCATTGATGCCCTCATTAGTGCCCTCTGTGTTGGGGCTGACCAATGGCGATCTGCTCTGTTGTGGTTCACTAGTGGATGTGCTGCGTGGGGCATCAGTCCACAAATGACCCAAAACACTGGGCTTTGAAATCAGTAGTCCCCAGAGGCACAGATATGAAACTGAAGTCTCTGTCTTACAGACAGCAGAGCCACCATCCTATTTTAGGTTTTGAAACTTTAACTCAGGGTGCACAATGGGTACAATGTAGTGACGGCCAAATGAAGCTTCATGAACCAGTGTCTTTATTTTCTGAGCCCACTAGATGGCGCTCTTGGTTTTGAGAGCAAGGCCTAAGACGTTGCAATTCAGTGTATTGTCAACCAAGTGTTGAACAGAGAGCACCATCTAGTGGGTTCAGAAAACAAAGACACTGGTTCATGAAGCTTCATTTGGCCGTCACTAGTACAATGTGAAAACTTTAGATCATAAACATTTTGTTCTTTGAAGTTTATTTAATGTTGTGATTTAGGCATAATAATAAATAACATTTAAATGGGGTTGACAAATCATGAACAGTGGATGTAGTGATGTGTGTTTTCCACTCTGAAGCAAAGCGAACTGTTTTCATAAACATGTAGTAGGGCTGCACAATTAATCAAATTTAATCGCGATCACGATTTGGACTTCCCACGATCAAATTTGCGTGATCGAGCGATTATTTTATAAAGCGTCATTTCATAGAACGCTCCGGGTTTTTTGCAAAGCCCATCTCCGTCCATAAGCCGTCTGCTCATGAGCCAGTCAGAGTAGTTCACTGCACACCCGTGCAGCTAAGTTTCTAGATGTAGCAGTCAGAGGACAGAGTAGCGTGAGGAAAAACTCAACAGATAGCAGTCGGTAATACGTCAGTCTCAAGGTTTACAGTTTACCTTAAACGCAAACTTGTCCCATTTGTGTTTTTTCAGACAACAGCAGGGACCAGTGCTAGTCAGCGTTGTTAGCTGTTAGCTAGTAGCGGTCTGTTAGCAGTTAGCTCTTCTAGGACGCACCGGTACTAATGTCCTCGCATCCGCTGCAATGCTGTTTATATGGATACGGTTTAATTTTGTACATGACCCATTTCGTCTGTAAAGCCGTGCCTGTGTTGGATCTTTCTACGCTCTCTGTCCTACTCTCTCTCTCTACTCTCCGCGCCCCGCCACACAGCGGCCGCCGGTCCACACTTCTGATATATGTCTACAGTTTTAATTTTTCATTAACACAGCTGTATATTGTTAAGTATGAGGGGGCAAACCTGTATTTGTAACAGTGTTTCCGGGGTACATGTTATCGCGGCCGCTACGGCGAAGAAACAGAAGTTTTTGAAGCAACTAACTTCAGTTGGTAGAGTAACAGCGTGAGACGGAGCTGGCGACCGTAGCCTGGACCATGGCCAGAATATCATAGTTCATAAAAATGCAGCGCAGTGAAGATACAGACGTTTTATACACACGACGTGTGTATCCGCCGTTCGACCCGTGCTGGACCCGTTCAAATGATCAGCCGTCTCTCTGTGAGTAGCGTCCATCACACTCCCTCTCGCAGTTTTATAAATAGCCTATGTGCAATAAATTTGTTTGGTTAAAATCAACAAATAATCGTGAGAATAATCGCGATCAAAATTTTGATCAAAACAATCGCGATTATCATTTTGGCCATAATCGTGCAGCCCTACACTGTAGTACTGGGTATCCCAATCATCTGCGTGATCTGCAAGCTAAATTTCTTCATTCATTAGCTTTCCACCACTAAACGATGCTGCATGTCCACATTTGAAGGCTGTGGTCAAACTCAGGTTTTCTTTAAGGATTTTTTTAGCACATCTAAGTATGCTATTTACAATACTCAGTAGGGATGTAACGATACACTCAACTCACAATTCAGTATGATTTTTGATTTTAGATTCACTAGAATGAAATGATTCCCTTATTTAGATGAACTGCAAAACAGCAAATGTGTCCTCTTATCCAATATGCAACTGAAACAGTATTTTATCTTAAAAAAAAAAAAAAAGTACAAAATTAAAGATGAAAGAAATGCTTGTTTATTAAGATCATATGATTATATTTAAATTATTTATTTAAATGTTAGAACAACTTATAAGAACAACTTTCTTTACCATTCGTCGCTGTTAAATGACAAAATGGGTGTGTGTGGTTTTCTTGTCTGCCAAACCTCACTTGGGGTGGTTTTCACCGGAATGCATTGCCCACCACTGCAGTCAGCCAGAGCTGTCACCCCAGTCAGATGTGAGAGCTATTGAACTGCCATCCCTTGGCTACACGCTGATCTATGCATGTCAGCATGGCTTCTACTTGGCTGGAGGATCGGAACATAGGACCTGCAGATCCGATAGGAGCTGGACAGGGAAACCCCCTCTCTGTGGAGCTGATAATTGCCCAAGTGGTCAGAGTCCAGTGGAGACAATGCAGGAGCCACTCTCCAAATTACCAGGCCCTGGTGGTGTATTTGCTAAGAACTCTCTCTTGAGGGGATCCTATGAGTATCTGGGCAAGAAACAGCCGACTATGCTCTGCATCACTGCCTTTGAACCCTTGAGCAACCGACTTAACGGGACACTCATCGACCACAGCGGAGTGGAACTCAAACTGGCCGGTACATATAAGAAGGAGGAGGCTCAGCTGCTGCTACACATCCGCTAGATCAAAGGCCCTGTGGAGATCTTTGTAAACAACTTCAAAATCGGCAACTGGGCCCTAGATTGACATGTTTCCTACTTTGGCCAATTTGGTCTCCAGAGACTGGAGAGTTTAGATCCCAGCAGAGAAAACACAGGCTACATATTTGCGTCCAACATGATCGTTACAGGCTTTGCTCTGTACCTCTACAAACACAGAAATAAAGTCCCTTGAGAACTCAACATTTATTGATTAACGACATGTGCCACCCGTCTGCTTTCGGTCCAAGTGGTCCCACATTTCTATTTAAAGAATCCTTTTTATCTATAAAGGGCATAATGTGGTTGTCCTAACATTGAAAGATTGGGGATGTATTATTTTACCTGAAACTCTTCATTCAGCGAGCCTCACAGCAGACAGAACATAATTTATGATTAAAGACAGTGAAACAAATGTGATATCCAGATAAACAAATAGCAGCTGCAAGTGGGAGAGCTGGACATTTAACATCCTTTAACTTGCAAAGTAGGAGACGTGATTTCAGCAAGTTTAATTCTGTTGTCAAAAGAGAAGGGAAAAGTTGAAATGTCAGCATTTGTGTTAATTCAGCTACACAGTCTGAATATAAAAGTGTTTGCTCGATAGTAATAGGAAATAAAAGGGAGGGAGGTCTGTATTTTATTTTTACTAGGCCTATTGACATTTTTGTCATTAAACAATCTATTTTATTCGAGACTGTATTTTTAAAAGGATAAGCTAAATAGCTATTATATATTGCACAACAGCTGTCAATAATATATCACAATATCTTTGCTAAAGAAAGATATTTAAATATAAATATGTTATATAGCCTACTGTATATGTGACAATGTTAAAAGTAAAGTAAATGGTAAATAGACAAATGGCTTTATAAAGAGGACTCTATTTCCTTGATCTGTCCTTAAGGATGAAAAATAAAATTGCACAATGGAAATGATAAGGTTCCTAAGAAACACTGTTTTTGTACGTAGAGAAGTGCTCCATGTTCCATCCCCTCTAGAGGTCTCAACATGCTGGGACTTGAGTCTCTCTTACAATCTCTATTTTCCGCCTCAGGTAAAAGTGGCACTGCTGATGTGTGAATTGCTTTGTTAAAGTAAAAAAAAAAAAACAAGATACCTGGAAGCAAGGTAGTCAAGGAGGATGTCAAAAATGCTAATTTATTGCACTAGTTTTTAGTTTCTATCTTTATTTACCCCTCGGCAGCCATCTGTTTCACCTCCTAGTGAAATTCCAAGATGAAACAGCAGAAACATACCTGTGTCTCCAGAGGTGATAACTATTCCCCATGGATTTATTGATATAACATAACATGCCAGGGCTGAACATTAGTGCAATGGTGGAGTGTTTAGCGCTGGAGCTAAATTTATATATCCTGACTTCCTCTGACTACTCTAATCTGCAATGACTCTTAATAACATATCAGACAGAAACTCTCTACTTTGATTCAAGGTTTCCAAAAACAAAACCAAAAAAGTTGTGAAAAATAGGAATTCTATCATTTTCATTCAATTGAAACAGTCTTTGTTGATTGGACAAGTGTCTTAGCGTGGCTTAGCTAGCTAGTCATACTGTCGCTAGTCTCGCTTTGACAGACCCTTCTCCAATTGCGCTGAAAGAGAGTCTGGCTACTCCACGCAGCATTCAGGGTTGGGAGGAAAACGTGCTCTGGTTTAATGGCATTTCTTTAAACCAATCAGATTTGTCATGGGCGGTGCTAAACTACATTCAGAGCCTCTGCAAAATAGTTGTGCAAGAGAAAACTCAGATTGGACAGATAGTCTAGTTAGCTGTCTCAATTTACCCTGCAGAGATCTGAGGACCAGCCAACAATAGTCCTCATAAATCCACCAAATTTAAAATTCCAACATAAAGAAAGCGGAAGGAAATGGAAAATACATGCATCCGGCGGAATTTCCTGCAACACTGGAGCAATCCCGGAAGTAGAACGCAAAGGGCATAGACTATTCTGTCACCCATGTAACTGCAGCAGATGTGTTTATGGTTTCTTGATTAATGAAGTGACGGCCAATGGTTTTACTTTTAATGGTCAAGAGGCCTGCATATTTCCATAAGGTTTAGTTAATGTTTTAAAACTACAACATCATACTGAAAAAGAGTAAGTTTCACTTATTATTGCTTATTATTTTTTTTAATATCCTTAACTGAAAAATCAACTTAATATTAAAAAGGATTCTACTGATTAAATACAAAATACAATATTAATAACATAATAACAAATATTGTAACTGACGATAAATTCACGATTCAAAGCTTATGTTTTCTCTTCACATTCCTAGAGCATTTTATAACCAGTGCTTGAGACTTGTTTTTCCCTGTTCACTGCAAACAGCCGTGGACAGTTTATTATTGCAGTAGAAACACGTACATTTTTGCATACATAATGAGGGTGAGAATTAATTTCAAGCTGTAGCGAATGTTTGTGAAAGCAGACAACAATGCCCCTTACAAACAGGCCATAAGTGCTCATATGAAGACTGATATTAGGGCATAATGAGGTTGACCTACTTCTTTCCTGGAAAAAAAAGGGATGTTGGATAACAGTGTCTCTGTTGTTTCGTTGCTGAATTGAGGTTTACTCTGATCTAACCAGAGCCTCAGGCGAGCTCTTAGCCACCCTAACAACACAATACATTCACAACCCCCACACACCTGGCCAAGATTTAATTTAACCTCCTTTATTTCTACTTATCCATTTCGTTTGTCTATGTTCTTTATCCTTACAATACCTAGAATTGACAATAATACGGTACAACTGTGCACCAATCAAAAGTGACCAGCAGCACTACAGAAAGACAATCGCCTGTGTAGGAAGTTTCATTTGACCATTAAAAACCTGTTGCTTCTTCTTCACTTTTAATTTCTGCTGAGAGGAAATGAAGAGAATGAGATGCAAATAAGAGAAATGCACCTTCTGTCAATTTTTCTTTCTCTCTCTCTCTCTCTCTGTCTCCTCAGGCTCATACCCAGCTTTCTATAAACGGAAAGCTGTCAAGCCTGAAGTATACATACACTAATTGACAGCTACTAAATAATCTCACACAGTTTAAGATCACTATTTTTCTGTTTTTCATGAAAGGGTTTTGAAATGGACATGTGCTGTTTTAAAAAATGGGTTTTATCACTGTGAGCATTAGTACAACTTTTACTAACGATACACGTACAAGCCATTCTTTTGCATGTCAGATGTCCCTCTTGTTATGAAGGCAGACAATTTATAACAGATGTGGCATTATAACCAACTTCTTTCATCACCTCAAAACAAAACGGTTATTCAAAAATGAAGAATTAGTTAAAGAATGTTATTTTATTTATAAGGAACATAGAATATTACAAACACAGAGGCAAACTACAAAGGAAAAAGGGTCCGTAGGTTCTGTTCAAATAAATAAAAATATATGTAACCAAAAGAGGACTTTTAAATAGAACTACTGCTACTTTACCTACCTCAAAGGAAACCAAAATGTAATCTGTGCTTAATCTCAACACAGGCAGCTTTAGCTTTAGTAGATTTATGATGTGATAAAGTGCAACAAGCAACTTCAGTGTCCTGTAATACATTGTAATGAGCTTTTTAATGAAACAATAACATCCCGTGATCAAACTCTGCCCTATTTTAAACTCCACAGAACTTTGTGTTGAGTCATTGATCTCACGTCAAACCTACCACATCACACTGTTGTAACAACATCAGACTCTCTTCCTGTTATTCTCCCACTAGTTAAGCCCTGTTAGTACAAAGAAACAGCGTTGACCACTCAGAGATTACTGGTCCTAGCCCCTCTCTGTTGCCACAGTACACGAAGGCATTGTGATGGCAACTTCCTTGTTTGGAGAGCACAGAAAATCACTGCGCCACTGCTGAGTCTTCTTTTTCCATCACTTGTTTCAACAGATACTGGCATAAAAATGTCTTTGTAGCGCAAACTGGGGCAAAAGTTGTTTTTCCTTCTTGGCCCCTTTTGAATACAGTCCTGCCCAGGACAGCGTTCTATTTTTACCCCAATAGAATGACACTAGCACACAATTAGAGTGATTAAACAGTTTTTTCCACTAATTAGCTTTTTTAAGTTAATTTAACTTTTAAACCTACAAGCAATTTTTTTTTTTTTTTACTGGACAAAATTATAGAAGCAAGACATGATTGTTGTGATGTTTTCTAATTACTTTAAAGTACCATTGATGTACATCACGAAACTTGTTGAAAAACCGTACAGCATCAAGATGGGACCTTAGGTTCAAGATTAGAGAAGCAAATGTACAGCTCACATGCTGAATGAAGATGAAGGTGAAATTCAATTTGCCCTGCCTTGTTTACACATGAACTGAATAAGTAGGTAATTATGTTTTATTTTTGAAGTTTAGCCTCTTTATTTTCCTTTTAATAGATATTTCTTGTTTGCCTACTGGATGGATGATGAACACGTTTTCCCTCTGTAAATATAGTACACAGTTTGTGCAGCTGTAATTACAGTACAATTATCTCATACATAATACACTGGCTCCTGGATCTCAACAAGGCTCTGAACAGATCTGAAATCATGTTGAATTGCACTTCTAAGGACCATGTAGCTTATTATTTTTAGGCCTAACTCTCATCTTTTAAGTTAATTTAGCACCAGTTGTACCAATACTGCAGTTGCTGTCAAACCAACCAAAATGTTTACTGCCCTCAAACTAGAGGCCGTCATCTTTGACAGTTCGTCTAGAGCTGACAAGTGTTTTCATCAGTACAATAATCATGTTGTGCCCCTGGCACACTATTCCTGAGTATTTCCCAATCCTTTCATCACCATGCCTACCAGCAAAACATAGGAAGCTGAAACAATGAACGGCGAGGGTCTGAATATCCTGGATACTGCTGTTACCATTTCATCTGCAAACAACTGTGTTCTTTTACTGTGTGTTTGCTCACAACTGGCAAACATGCACTTTTTTTATAGTCTAGCTCAACTTTCTATACATTTTCCCCCACAAATTATAGATATTTTCATGAAACTTCTTTTGTTTAGGTCATGTGTTAAGCTTCTCAAGACTCTTTGCTCCTATTTTCTTCTCACTGTGTATTCCTGGAAGGACTTTTTTAAAAGTGGTTATTTAATCACTAGATGATGTTCTAGTAATTCAACCTACATGCACAGTTAACTCAGAAGTTCATCTCCATGGGAGGATTTTAAAAGTGGAGAACTATTTTTTTTGTAATTTATTCAACTTTGTTAAAAATGAGTGATAATTCATCATTCACTCACATGGAGCAGACAGAGGTTGCTTATTCTTTGACAATCGGTAATCAGTTTAAGCGTTTAGAATAATCTTGTCTAATCTGTTTTTGTTTTTTTACAATTTGATGTTGCCTTGTCAATGTGTTATGCTCTTCTTTCAGGTCTGACGCGCATAGTGCAGCTTGACCTGGACCTGAAATACAGGACCAACATCAGGGACCTTTTCCAAGAATTTGACCAGTTTCCTCCAGAAGCGGTCATAGGCATCGCAAGAGAGATGCAGCCAGTCTACAGGTAGGCATTGTGGCACAACCATGGGAATAGAAGGAGAGTAAAATAATCCATAAACTGTTTGCTGGGGTCATTTGACCAGTTCAAGAGAAAATGACAATTGTTAGTTCTAATGGTGACTACACACTTCAGTCGGGCCATAAAGTGTGTCACATTTTTAATAAATCAAATTCAATAGCTCACCCATAGAAATTATGGAATCTAGCAATCCTAAATTCCTCTTAAGCATCAAGGCAATGAACTTATTGCACAAAAGACACCTCTCCATGCTTCATACTACTCCACTGTTTGTTTGTCGCAAAACCTCACCCCAGTGAGTCTATAACTTGCTCCGAGTCAGTTTATGCGGACGTTAAATCTTTGCGATGGCAGTACGCGTAATGGTACAACTCTGACCATGCATGCTATCTCATCATGTGATTTGAATAGGAATGTCACTTCTACTCTTATTCTATTTCTATGGAAAACGGTTACACAATAAAAATTAAATGCTTGGTCAGATTCTTAATATCTTTGGAGAGATATTTCCTGATTTAATTCATAAATGTGCAAGATGGTTAAGCCCACAGCAGCCAGACTGAAACGTACACTGATCACTGTTTTGTTTTGGTCACTCAGTGTATCTTCCCTATGAGCTGGTTTGTGCTTTATTTTTCTTTAAAATGTTGTGAAGGTAATCAAAGGTTTATTTTGCAATGCTGATATGCCATATTTATGCATTAGTGAGAGAAGCCACATTACTTAATATCTCTTTTTCACTAATGGTTTAAAAGCCGCCATACTAATCTCACCCACTCTTGTTGACCCCAGATGGATTTTAGTTGCATATTAACAGTTATTTTCTCTCAGTTTCTAAGTGAGAAAGAACATCAGAAGTCTCTCATGTCTACTCTGATTCACAAGAACCTCAGCAGTGTTATCAGTCTGTCATTTGTCAACTACAGGCAAAAATCTAAAAGTTGTAATGACACATTTAACTGAGACAATTATTTAGTCTAATAATCTGTGTCATGGTTGTCAGTGAAGGACCCGAAACAATATTATATAACATATTATATAAACAAATGTTTGAATATTTGGTTGATTCTAAACTCAAAACTGGAAAAAGAAGAGGGATGTAAATGATCAATTCAACCTCAAAAACAAAGTCCGGGGGTTGATTCATTACACACAAAACCATATTCCTGAATCTGTAGTATCATGCTTCAGCTCTGTCCAACAGTAGTATACTTTAGCTTTTGCATCAATTCCATGCTGAATTTACTGAATGTGTGAAAGTAAATGTAACTGAGTAGAAACCCTTTGAACATTGACAGAGTATGCTGAAGTGTTGCGTATGTGATACTTGCACGATGCAACTGTCTGGACTTTGAATGGAACTTAAAACTCTTAAAATTAATTATTAGATAATTGATTCCATTGTACAAAATCAACCAGCCACAAACCCCTTAGAACCATCCTTTTACCTGGCATCTAGAGTCAATGCTGCAAGATAGTGATCCATGATGGCAGACATTAAATCAACATTGCAATATGCATTGTTTTCATAAATAAGCCATTTTAAGTCCTTTGTGTCGGATACATAATTGAGGATTTGGCAGAATGTAAGCAGAAAGCCGCCTCTTGTTGGAGCATGTTTTGTTCTCATCCTGTGATTTAGAAGCGTCCTCTGTGCCTTTGTTAGATCTGTCTGGAGTAAATAAACAATCTGCTTATCCCCAGTACGGACAAACACACTGATAGGATCCATATCTCCTAATCTAACTGGCTGTTAGAGCCCACGAAAATACTCCCGCATGTCCTGATCACGTGACTGCCGTGACTGCCCGGCAGGTGTGCACACCTATTTCCATGTCTTATTCCATCCAAGT
>NC_045741.1:19013116-19013309 GCF_008692095.1 Etheostoma spectabile | reverse complement strand
CTCGACTCATCCGACTACTACCTAACTAGTATTAAGCTACACACTTTTAAATACCATTTAGTTTCCCCAGGTTGCATAGCAACAACACAGGAGTTTCAGTGTTGCCGGGTAGACCTGACAGGAATTCAGACAAACCAAAGATATCTGCTAATGCATTTTGTAGCTGAGTTAACCACACACATAGGCCTAGTAT
>NC_045741.1:18998907-19013106 GCF_008692095.1 Etheostoma spectabile | reverse complement strand
TCCCCTTGTCTCTATGATTCAATAATTACATTGTGTAGTTTCACAAAAGTAGTTTCTAAAACAAAATGCCTCGCAAATCTTCCAACTCCTTCTCGCCCACTCCCATTTATTTCAATGCTATATCCGTCCACGTTACCAACAGGGAGAATGACTCCTGTACTGCGGGAATCTCGTAACCCTCGAACATTTATCACCCTCTATTGGGAACCCTCTTTTATCAAGTAAATTCTTCGAACCCACTTTGACTTTATGTCATGGCGCCTCGTGGTGGCACTGCAGAGCTCAAGACTTCTCCCTCCTCTCACCTTGAGCTTTGCACACCAGGCCGCCCTCTGAGACCTTTGTTTTTATCCTCCATAAACACAGCTTATACCTTTAGCAATGTGTACACTGGAAGGGTGTTTGTGGAAGAGTCACAACAAGTATTGAACGTTAGCATTGAACGCTTAGTTGGATTCTTAGTCTTTGTCATTACTTTCGGTGTTATTTTTCTTGTGTCAAAACAACTTTAATCACAGATCCAGAAGTTTCATCCATTGAGAAGTTTGGCCTGATTTGTTGAATGGGGAAAAAGTTGTCATTTGAGTTCCTATAGTTGAAATAAACTTGTGCACACTTAAGCATTTTCATATCAGTCTTGTAAGTTCTTAAGTAAGAAGCTTTGGGAATGGATAAAGATCTTTCCATATAATTCCTCTCACTTTACACCTCCTCCAAACCAGTTTTTCTTTCTCCTACTGACTTTTGTTCAGAAGTGTCAGATTAAGATAATGAAGATGCACACAAACCACTCAATAATTACACCAGTTGTTATTCATCCAAATTTCATATTTATTACTAGCAATAAAGTGTGCGTGTATGTGTACTCAAGGGACTCTTGACTTTCAAGCTTTTTGTTCCTCAGTTGATTTTTCCGTTCTTCTCCAAGACAGTAATATAAACATGCCTGCTTCGTTTAGACTACTTCACTGTTTTCCATCCAGCCACACCATCAAAACAGGACGTGTGTGTGTGTGTGTGTGTGTGTGTGTGTGTGTGTGTGTGTGTGTGTGTGTGTGTGTGTGTGTGTGTGTGTGTGTGTGTGTGTGTGTGTGTGTGTGTGTGTGTGTGTGTGTGTGTGTGTGTGTGTGTGTGTGTGTGTGTGTGTGTGTGTGTGTGTGTGTGTGGCTACTGTAAATGAGGCCAGGTGGGAGGTTTCATGGAGGATCTGCTTACTGGGATAAACATACAGCCAGGTGGTTTCCTCTGGGATTTTAAAGACTGTGTAAATTAAACAACAAATCAAAACATTTGATTTTAGTTAAAATGTATATTAAGATGTATATGTGTGTGCAAGTTTTTAAACAACCTCCACCATATTAAGGAAATTCTCAAGGCATTATATTTTCATTTATGCAAATTACTGGTGATATTGAGGGTTCTAAGTGTACACATCACTCTTCCCTAAGTTCACATTCACATCTTATGACTTATTTATGAATAGAGATTTCTTGGCTCTAGCCAAAAGGGAATCTTGTCTTTTAATCTGCTTTTAATATTGCATAAAGAAATTATAATTTTTGTCCTCAAATGTAATGAATTTTCTATCTAGAGATTTCCTGAGCAGGTCCTGAGGATTAGTATCTGGGCATATTGTGGTATCGGCTAAAATAATCCCATTACTGTACTCCCACCAATGACAGACGGGCTACATTTCACTGCATATATTAGTAAAAATTTTGACTGAATATATTTTTTGCACACTGGTGCAACTCTGAGTTCTGACACCTGGATTGGCAAAATACACAGATTTGCTAAACTACGAGCTAAGAGTAGCAGTGTAGGAACCATAAAGGTAGCAACTTCTCAAACTGAGTTGTGCCAAATTTAGTAGTTTACAGTTATTATTTCAATATGTCAGAAACATATTTAATCAACATTTAAGTAAATCTTAAGTATCGGCTCAGCAGATACACAACATTAAAGGATTCAGATCGGGGCCAAAAAACATTATCAGGACACCCCTACTAATATATACACTGTCACATAGTGTCTTTTTTCCTAATTTGTTGGACAACATGGTTGTCATGGAGTAAAAAGTTGGGAAATAAGTATGTTATCATTGGGAAGTATTTGTGTACGCATGCAAGACAGTAAAGCTTAGTCTGCATACTGTAAATGTCGATGATGTAAGGTTTCTGTGTAAGCTGTTTTAGTAGTGGAGTTGTAGTTTTCCTGCCAGACTCCAGTTGGCACCAGCCTTTCCAAACAGATCTGTATCTCTGCCCGGCCACTCTGGCTCAGTGGGTTTCTAACCCTGGGAATCTCCTGCTAATGTTGCGCCCAGACACACTCTTTTAAAAACACACAACCAACATAGCCGTGGATTGTACCTCTTAGCATGCACAGCCTCACCAGTTCAAATTTAAGGGATGTTAAAAAAAACTTTCATAGGCCAGTATGTGTACATGATCGTGTGCAATGTCATGAAGGACATAATTACGTTGTTTTTTTTCGCAAACTGTGGGGGCTGGTTATGTCAGGTGCAATTTCTGGATACAAATCCAAGCATTACATTGCAAAATAATATGTGAAGTATTGACTGGGGGGTACACAACATTAACAAAAAGCTTCCAAACTAGGAAAAATGAGTTGAAAGTATCTCCCAACATCTTTACCGCAAACGCGAACTAAGAACCAAATTGTCTGTCAAGCAGGTGAAATTTATAGTTTTAACAGAATTTCATGATGGGAAGCTCAAAAAGACCTAACAGCCAAATATTTTGACTGCTTCAAAGAGCCTGACAGGAGAGATTATGTGAATGAGAGACAAGCTTGACAAATGTGGGATTTGCTTTTTTGCTTCAATGGAAATAGTTCATGTAGAGAGCTCTCAGCCCCCACTCTGTTTTGGTGCTAATGGACAGAGCATTATGCAGGAGAATGCAGCCTCCCACCAGCCACATACAGAGCACATCCTGCCAATGAAAAGTTAATTATGAGAAAAAAAGTCTTTTCTCTGCAGCTGCATTTGTAATCTTTTTAAAAACCCTAGAGACAAGACCCAGTCACACAGTGTCAAAGTCAAAGCCGCAAAAACATACAATGAGAGTCATTAGCAAGGAGCAAGTCACCCTCTTTAAGCTCCATGTATTGAGTGCCCAAATTTTGTTCCTAAAATCAAATCAAATTAAATCTTGACTTTAAAATATCTGGAATTTTCTTTTGGGGCTTTCTGCGTGTTGCCAAACTACTTAATGATGAAAAGGGCCAGACATTTGCTTTGTGTACCCAAAAACCAGACTCCCCTGTGTCAGTGAGTGTTTTTATGCAGATTTCAGAGAGCAGGTTGTTTCTTGTCTTGAACAATGTTGAGAACACATTTGGATGCGGCAACAGCACAGAAAGTCACGTCACCTGCTAAGGCTTTTCATTCTCTTGCAAATGAGAGAGAAACTTCACTTGACAGGTTGACTGTGAAAATTGGAGGCAGGAAACGATGGAGATGTGAACTGACAGAGCGTCTGGTTTGACTGAGCAACATGGCATCATGACTTTGCGTAAAAATATACGCCAACTTTCTTAAGCCAAGTGGCGTTTTATCTGTACACACTATGAGCTATTGTCTACGCTGTATACAGGGGACGGCAGTCTGCAACGTCACAGAGTAAACATACACACTGCGTTGCACTTCATAAAGCCACATGGAGTGTTATTGCGAGGCTGGTCACGCAGGTTTTAGGAAAACAAGAAAAGGACAAACGGTTGGAATTAGGAAAAGAAAACCAGGTTGGGTTTAGGAAAAGAAGAAAGCGACTGTTGAGTTTAGTAAAAGAACGGGGTTGGCTTTAGGAAACACCACACATGGGATACAAACCCCGCTCTCCTGGGTGAAATCCTGTGTTTTACCCATCTACCACCCCAGCCAACCTCCCTGTGTGGCAATTCGCCCTTTCACACTACTCACTACGGCGTCAATTGACACACAATCGTAAGGTAATGTAAGTCAATGGAGACCAAACAGCGTTGATAAACACACTAAAAAGCGAGTATGTGTCTTGATAATATGCCAATGATAGCATTAAATTGGCGTGTCATACATACGCCATTTCATGAGATCAGTCTGGACTGGAGTTTACAAAAAAGATTTAAATGATGCATATGCTGTATATATTGAAGTTATCCCATGCATTATATAGATTATAATACATAAATTATTATGTAAGTATTATGTGAGGCCAAACTCTTTCTGGGTTTTTGGTTCCTTGAAACAACAAACAAAAACAACCCAGAGGTATTTGATATAACTGAGGGATGTAGCTAAGCTAGTAATTGTAAACACGTCTTTGTGCATCAAGCCTGCAGTTCTTCTGTAAATAATTCCTGATGTTATTTATGTAAGAATGTGATTGAAAAAATATTTTCATGCATATTTAATGCTGCTAATGTAGTTCATTGATGAAGTGATGATGAATTGAAGTATAATTTAAAGAAAATGAAAGTTTATCTGATCCCTGATCAAAATGGAAAAAAATTGAAGATTGAAATTGAAGAAATGGTGTTAACCATCTGGTTTATTATAATCCTTGTTAGTAAAATTTATAATAACAATCGTGTCTTATCTCTTAATTTCTAACCACGAAAACTTGTTGCGCAATATATAACCAGTATGCTGTCAGTATGTTCCACTTTCTAATGTCAAACCAGCAGTATGGAAAATTTTCCTGTGTAAAACTTACTCACCCTGAATGTGTCTCAGGCCACGTAGACCCAGTGTTTGTCTTAAAAATAATAAATGCTCCAAAAAGGCCACAAGTCCCCAGCTACCAAACAAACAGATGGTATAAAATTGTGTGGACAAGCTACAGCTGCTGAATATAGGTCAGTAATAATATCAAAACATGACTCAGAGAATCTGCCGGTCCCACTAGAGTCTATCAAGATGCACAGAGAAAGAAAGAGGTAATCTCTACAATATGAATAATTATTGTTCTACACAATTTTCCCACATGTGTTTATTTGCATCAAGTGAGCAGGCAGAGCTCAGCTGATTTTGTTAATGTGACTTAAAGGGTGATTTTGTATTTATTTATTTTACTAAAGTGACTGCCTTGCAACAGCTCAGTCTGTCTTCTATCCCCATGTCTTTTAATTTAACACACTTATTAATATTTAATCAACCGTAGGTTTCCTTAGTCTTGGTCAGAACTAGGAATAATCTCATTCATCCTTCATATTCGGGAAGATTAAAACATCGTTGCACTTGCTGCAGTCAGTATATGGGAAGGAGCATTTTGAACTATGTGGAAGCGAACATTTCACCCCAATAAAAAAAAAAGAGATCAGATAAATAACTCGCAAATGCTCATACATCAGGGGTTGAATAGGCAAACAAACACTTTAAACACACACTTTAAAGGGGGTGGGTAAATCTCTTTTTCTGGATGCAAGACAACTGTCCTAGCTTAGGTCAATAAACTGGCCCTTACCCAAATATCACTTCCTTCTTCTCACAACTCTACTTCTGACAAGTGTCGCTCTTTTCCTGTAGCTCAGTGTCTTGTCCCACTTTAGAAACCTGTATGTTTTACACAGACACTTTGTGGTATTACATGCATTTTATCGCACCGTTGTGACGAAAAGAGAGCTGAGCCAGAAGGCAAAGCTCTCAATCTACCAGTCAGTGTTTGTTCCTACCCTCACCTATGGTCATGAAGGCTGAGTCTCGACCGAAAGAACGAGATCCAAGGTACAAGCGGCCGACATGGGTTTTTCTCAGGAAGGTGGCTGGCGTCTCTCTTAGAGATAGGGTGAGAAGCTCAGTCATCCGAGGAGCCAGTTGAGGTGGTTCGGGCATCTGGTAAGGATGCCTCCTTAGGGAGGTGTTCCAGGCATGTCTAGCTGGGAAGAGGCCTCTGGGAAGACCCAGGACTAGGTGGAGAGATTTTATCTCCAACATGGCCTGAGAACGCCTCGGGATTCCCCAGTCGGAGCTGGTTGATGTGGCTCAGGGAAGGGAATTTTGGGGTTCCCTGCTGGAGTTGCTGCCCCCGTGACCTGATACCAGATAAGCAGATAAAGATAGATGGATGGATGGATGTACTTTCCATATTTTCATAAATGTCATGGCGGATCTTACCTAGCAAATTTTTCATGCAACCTACAAATACAACAGGACTGTTGCTGGCACGTGTGTTAGTCAAGTGTGCCAAAAAATATTGAGCCTTTATTACACTATATCATGTATTACATAATATAAAGCAAGCACTATTACATTAGGCTGAAACTTTTCTTGCCAAGGGTAACTTTGGGAATAAGTCCCACAAAAGGTCTTACTTGTGTGTGCCTAAGTAATGTTTGTGCATATAAATGCTTGTTGAATGAAGCTCTGTGTCATTTAGCTACTTCAGAGTTGGTATGTTGGCAGAATAGGGTGCTGAGTTGGCACTGGCCTCTGGCACTCCAACATGCTCTGACATTGCTGGACCAGCTCTCTTCCTGTTTTTTGGCCACAGTGCTTTCAGTCTGTTCAGCAAACGTGGACTGATTGAGAGTTTACCCTCACTTTAAATGTGCAACAGCCCAAAAAAAACATATGAGTGAGGCGTTTCACCATTGATGCACAAGTTCCAAACTGTGCATATGGATGAGATCAAAGTAAGAAAAATTCTCTTATATGATATGTGATCACCTATCAATTAAAACACCAATCAAGACAAAAAGTTATTGTATTTTACATACATGACTGTTCACCTGCATCTTCCAGTCATCCTATATTTTTAACCACTTGAATGAATCTGTTTATTGTATGTCATGTGTGCTACCTTTTTGCTTAGGTTTGTTGTCAGTATGCATAAGAGGAAAAATTAATTTGAAGGCAATCAGATCAACCTTGGTGCCCAGAGACACCAGAAAGGGGGAAAGCAAAAAAAAAATGTAATGTGTTCTTGCAGAAAAGGTGCTGGAAGCTTGAGAAGGGCTAGTTGGCAAGCTACTGTGGCTGATGAGGTAACCTATCAGTTAGCAAGCTAGCTAGCTTAATTGTTAACTGCACAATAAGTTACATTTATTCAAAAGATGATGCATTTGTACTTGAGTCCTGTTTCACGAGTGACATTCCATGGCTCTTTTATGGAGCAAAATGTTTCATAGTCATGTAAACCTCTTGCTGTCTCTCTTGCAGACACACGTTTTGGCAGTATCGTAAGGAGAACCCTCAGACCAGAGTAGGTGATCCTCCTCCTGACGGACGCCCAGGTTTCAACAGCGGTGTGATGTTATTGGACCTAGGTGCTATGAGGAACTCCGCTCTCTACAACAAACTGTTGGAGCCTAGCAATGTGGCCAAACTAGCAGACCATTATCGCTTCAGGGGCCACCTGGGGGACCAGGACTTCTTCACCATGATTGGCATGGAGCATCCTGAACTGTTTTATTCGCTGGCCTGTGGGTGGAACCGTCAGCTGTGCACCTGGTGGAGGGACCACGGATACGGAGACGTGTTCCAAATGTATTATCGCTGTGTTGGACATGTCTATATCTACCATGGGAACTGTAACTCCCCTATACCAGATGACTGATTTAAGCACTGGACTGATGCTGGAACTGAAAAGGAGTCTTTGACATCTACAATTTAGTTCAAGAGAAATATTTGTCCTGCTTTATGGAAGGGAGGATTGTGGCTATTATGTCACTTGCCGTTGTTGACCAGTGTACTGCCGGTATAGTAACATACTTTGCCCCCTGCTGGTCAAGGGGCCACTGAAGGGCTTGCCCATATAAAGTTGCTACAAATATGGCATTTATCTGTCATTTTGGTATGTTGAAAACAGCTCTGTGTTACAGCGTTTCAAGGAGCTGCAATAGTTGGGCCATTCTTCTTCAGGTACAAAGATAACATTATTAAATATGATCTATGAACCTGAACTTAGTAACAGATATATTAATTTGAAGGCTTAAGAGTAGAAATATGCAGTTCATGTTAAAAGTTAATCTACCTGGAATGGAATCTTGTCTATATTTCATTGGCAAATGCAGCACCTTGCTGAATGATGTTGCATTGTGGTGTGGAGAAAGGTTTTGCATGGGCCCTCTGCATGGCACCCTGCTGCATCAATGCTGGAATCATTCAAATGAAATAGGGGCTAATGTCAGTATGAACGAGGCGTAATATATTATGCATTGTCAATGTCAAGTTGTTCTCTTTGTATTTGTTCATACATTAATTGATTTCAATAAATGTTGGTACTTGAGGAGAATCTAAAAAAACACTATCCATTACACATTGTGGTAATGTGATAATTCACAAGGAATTCTTATTGCTAACAAATGGTTACATATTATCTGCAATGAATACAGGGTCGGAAAATGTGTAGTTTTTGATAGCCAGACCTTTGTCTACAGTGCTGTGTTAGTGCTGGAGAATGGCCTGGCTACACCGCTTATTCTGGGACAGGGGAATTTTTTTTAATTTATTAGACCAATCACAACCGCCTTGGGTGGCGCTAAGCTCCTGATGCAGGGACTGTGCACCTGCAAAACAGATAGTGGAGATAGTGGAAGGGGAAATGAACACCTGACATTCAGCACACCAAGCTTTATCCCAGCACTGGACATCTGGTAAGCCAGACTAGCATGTGTGTTTATAGGCTATATCTTAGGGCTGCACGATCATGGCCAAAATGATAATTGCGATTATTTTGATCAAGATTGTGATCATGATTAATTATCACGATTATTTGTTGATTTTAACCAAAACAAATTTTATAGTCACATAAGGTGTATGTATAACGGCTTTCACATCCATATTGTGCTACATTTCTCTTATGTTGAAGTTGTATGTGGTACAGCTGCAACACATGTAAATGAAAGTTATCTGAAATAAATAGCCTGGGAGATATATATATATATTATAAATGTATCTCTGTGAAAGCTCCTTCACTTGTTTTCAACAATAACTGATTAAACAAGCTAGGGAGAGAGGGGGAGTGCGATCGACGTACTCACAGAGTGACGGCTGACTCATTATGAATGGGTCCAGCAGGCTCTGGTACAAATACAGGTTTGTCTCTCATGCTTAACAATATACAGCTGTGTTAATAATAATTAAAACTGTGGGCAAATGTCAGAAGTATATATGCTGACGCCGCTCTGTCTCTGTTGCTGGGAGCCGTGGGGGGCTGCGCGGAGAGTAAGAGGAGAGATCCAAACACAGGCACGGCTTTACAGAAGAAATGGGTCATGTAACGCAAAATTAAACCATATTGATTTGCTTCGTTTGTGGAGAGGCAGTGGATGCGAGGACATTAGGTGCGACCGGTGCGACCTAGAAGAAAAATGTTAGTCGCACCCTAGAGCCCTGTGAGCTAACAGACACTAAGTAGCACTGGTCACTGCTGTTGTCTGACAAACACCACAGACGGGACAAAATGTTGCGTTTTGCTAGTAAACTGGTAAACCTTGTGACCGACGTATTACCAACTGCCATCTGTATCTATTTTCCTCACTAATATTGCTCGATTACGCAAATTTGATCGTGGGAAGCCAAAATTGTGATCTTGATTAAAGTTTGATTAATTGTGCAGTCCTAATGATGGCTGTTGCATTTGCAGTCTAACTTAAGCCAAATGTTAGTTAAGCGAAGAGGCCGTGCATACACTGACCTACTTTAGAGTTCTTACTGTGCTCACTGAACTGCCCTTCGGATTCAAAGAAATGTCAACACTCAATATTCATCAGTCAAGAAATTGTCTGAGGTGATTCACACTTAAACACACATGTACACACGTGAGAGTAAAGCAGCTAAATTGCCTACAACACCAGTGGTGTCAAAGACAGGCTACTGAAGACACTTAAGAATAAACATTATCCCAAATCAACGCAATTTCCTTAAAGTATTTTGGCTCTTTCAGAACAACAGTCTTTAGTTTCCATACCAGTGAATCAGAGTAAACACTGTTCCCTCATTGGACTTTACAACTTAAAAACACATTTTTAGTTTTTTGGTTGATTTTCTACTCTTTAGGGAGCAGTTGGTTTCCATTGCTTCCAGTGCATTATAATGATGGCAGAGACTAAAATTTTGTTGAGATTAGTAATGCATCACAGTGAGCCCTTTATTTTGTATTTTTCGTCACTACTTATTTATGTTGTAATGCATAGGGACATTTGCAAATTATTCATATTGGTGCATTCAAAGACCCAGCCAGGATGATTATCTGAAAAGGACCAGTGAATGTGATCATTCCTTCTATTAAAATTCTGGCTTCCAACTCTTAAATCTCCTGTTATGAGCGTTGTTTTATGCAGGTAGAGTCAATTATCCCTGCTCACAACTGCATTGCCACTTTGACAAAGCAAAACATGCAATAAATAATGATAGATAGTTAGTGATGGATTACAGTCTGAAATACAGTAAAAATGTTACAGTAAAATGTTTCTAAGTTGACTCAAAGACTGAAACCACTTGGAAGAAAGAGAGAAAAAACTTGCTCGTTTGCATATAGCAAACTGGTAGATTATGACCTAAAACATGCTAATCTAATGGTATCCTTTAAAATACCCTTTTTGTGTTTTGTCAACTGTTTATCCTGCTTACTCTAGATAGCCTATCCATCATGAGTTTTGGGAACACTTTATTATACGGGTCCATAATCTGCTACTTTCCTAATGGTAGTTGCTGTAAAGTTCACTGGAAAGATCTTTGTTACTTATAATAGGGACAATCTACATTTCCTTGAAAGAACTACTTTTTTAATTAAAATAAATATTCTTTAAGTTATTATTGAAATCTTTATTCTTCATAACAATATTATTCTTGCCTGTAGACAAATTTTACATTTTGCATGGTCAGCTGAGTTTCTGTGCTCTGACTAATTGACAAATTCTTCTCAAAAGAGAAGTAATTAAACACTTTCTCTATTTTCCCTATTATAAGTATTAAATTACACATGTGATTCTTTCCAGGAACTTCCATTGAAATTATTAGGAAATCATGGACCTGTAAAATAAATTGTTATGTTTTATGTGTTACTTTTACCTTCCAATCACTCCTTTGTATAACATGGGATGTTGAAAATAGCTGGAGATCGATTCACAAAATCCAAGAAACAATCTTTGGATCATATGAAACTAGAAAATCCAATGGTATCAACTATATAATGCTAGCTTGTAAGGGAGGAAAAAACCCTCCAAAGCTACATTTTGGTGAGGGAAAAACTGGCATGGTCATTTTCAAAGGGGTCCTTGTGTCACCTCAAGATATCTGAATAAAATGTCACTCAATACTCACTAGCTGTACAGTCTGAGGAGCTGCACTTTATTGTGTGTTCATGTTAAATAAAAAGTACATTAATGTAACTGTTTTGGGGTCAGTTCTTAATGTAAACATTGATAATTCAAGAATGCAGCAGGTTAGAGGGAACCTTGCACAATTGTACAAACTCTTTCATATCCAAGCTAAATTGGTATTGTAACGAACCTGTTCCTAACCTAATCAATATTGCATCAAAAATAAAACTGAATCGGGAATAAAATCGATTTGGCATCTTGTGAATCGGAATCAAATCGATTCGGAAAATCCTTAACGATACCCAGCCCTAGCGTTCAGTGTTGAAGGATGTTTTTTTTCAACAAAAAAGGCAAAGGTGAAAGCAGCTTTACATGAAGCCAAACATTTTTAATGCTCTTTTTAAATTATATTTAAACTCAATCACCTTTCATAGAAAGACTTCCTGTGACATAAATACTTACTGTTTTCTTAAGATGTTTGTCTTTTACTAACTTTGAAATTGTGTTTCTTTTTGTCTTCAGCTTTCCTAAATAAATGGTATAAGCCCACTCTTTTTTCACAGTGTTATTGTTTTATGTAAACTAATATTGCAGAACATAAGTTATTCTTCGTTGATGTTTTAGTTATTAAAGAGCTCACGAGAGACAACCTCTTGTTTGTTGTGTAGGAGGGAGAGAGCGCTGACAACACATCCTTGTTTTACCTAAGGGTTATAATAAGGTGGTAAAAAATCAATGTATGTTAATGGAATGCCCTTGCATTTCTCATTATACAACCTAATGACTGAGTTCTTGTTTGCCTGCTGTACAATAGACATGACCCATTTCTGTCACTCAAATTTGCAGACACAGGCAGTAAACACTCCATAGACAGAAAAAACAACATCAACCAGCCTTGACCCCTGAATGTGCTGATGTTAAATTCTGACCTGAAACTAAAATGTATCTTGTATTAAGATATGCTGGAATATAATACTTTCTCTGTCTGCAATTAAATCAGTATGTTCTTTTAAAAACAGTCCTGGGGGCCGGTTTCAAAAGCTAAATGATGTATACTCACACAATATAATTTACATATGAACTGGTATTTAAAAAGGGAAAATGTTTGGACTTCACGCTCACTTCAGACCAGCCATACACCAGAGATGGAAAGTAACGAAGTACAAATACTTTGTTTCTGTACTCAAGCAGATTTTTCAGATATTTTTACTTTACTTTACTATTTATTTTTGTGGCGACTTTTTACTTCTACTCCTTACATTTTAACACAAACATCGGTACTTTCTACTCCTTACATTTTATAAAATTGGCTCGTTACTTTAGTTTTTTACAAGAGGTTGTCATGCCGGAAAATAGCGCGGACACGCGCCTCACACCGTGAGCGGGTGCGCTCCGCGTGCCACAAGTAGAAAATAGTGAGAGAAAAGAAAAAGAGACCAGCTGTCTGGAGGATAATCAGCTGAGATTGTGTGTGTGCGTCTTTGAGAACTGTAAGTCATATAACTCATGTTGTCAGTTCACTTAAGCCTGTTTTTAGTCTATAGTTCTTCACATTTAAAGTAAGTTAGCTGGTGATTCTGGTGTGTTCTTCACCTGTTAGCTAGTTTGCACGTTGGTCTTAATGAAGCATCAGCACTTCCACCAGCTTTATTCGCATGAGTTTGTTTTTTTACTGAACTTCAGATACTGTCGTTCAATTGACAAGTGGATGGAAACTTAGCTAGAGAGAAGTTGTCTCTGTCTGTTTTAACAGACACACCTGGGGCCAAGTTGGAAACCAGAATCAGCTTTAATCCAGTCCTAATCTAGTCCTCACCTTTCACATAATTTCTCTGGAGTTATCGTTATTATTGTTTACGTCATCAATACCATATTCAATCTAAATGGATGGGAATATATCTACTGTACGTTGCATTTGACGCACGACTAAGACAACTCAACAGATTCTGCATTCTGCATTAATTCACAGCAAATCAATAGGCTTGATGGTGCTAACGTTAGCACATAGTAGTATGGATGGCACTAACGTTAGCACATAGTAGTATGGAGGGCGACAATAATTGAAAAGGAAGAAAACAGAGATCCGGCAGACAAACAGCAAGACATTCCCATCATCCTTGACCTTATCTGAAAGAGATGTTTGAGATAGTAGGCATCAAGAAGTGCCAATGTGCTGGGGAACTTCTTCATTAATGCTGTTTAGTCATTCTATTTTAATCCTTTATTTTCTTTCCAGAAGCCATATTGAGCACACACATAGATTATTTAATTTTTTAAGGAGAAGATTACAATGAAACTGGATCTGTGAATTCTCCCAGAATCACAACTGAATTCATATCTTGCTAATGAGTCAAGAACTTATTATATGTTATGTTTTAGACATATTTACAGACTCCATTTAAAATGTAGCCATTGCTATATAAAGACCTTGTTCTCCAGTTCCTCAGCGTCTTTCTAGTAACATTTGTGTGCTCCAGGTAGCTTTGCATAAAAAATGGTTGTCATTCGCAAGGCTACTTTTACTTTTATACTTTAAGTAAATTTTCAAGCCTGTACTTTGTTACTTTTACTTGAGTAAAGAAGTTTAATCAGTACTTCCACTTTTACAAGAGTATTTTTTAACACAAGTATCTGTACTTCTACTTAAGTACGGAAAGTGAGTACTTTTCCCATCTCTGCCATACACACTGTTTTAGCTGAGATAGCTTGAATAGATTGAATACAATTTGAGAAACAAGTAACATAATTTTTACGTTGTTTGCCGTTGTTATTTTGTTAAATGTACATCAAAGGCGCACTTTACAAAATTAATTTAAAATTCATGAGTGATGAATTTCGTAATTTTTATTAACAATTGAGCCATCATCTCCCTTTTATGATTGTTTAATTTTCACCCTGAATTGCAGAGATGGCAAAAGTACTCACTTCCCG
>NC_045741.1:18997609-18998897 GCF_008692095.1 Etheostoma spectabile | reverse complement strand
GAAGTACAGATACTTTTGTTAAAAATTACTCTGGTAAAAGTAGAAATACTGATTTAACCTCTTTACTCAAGTAGAAGTAACAAAGTACAGGCTTGGAAATTTACTGAAAGTATAAAAGTAAACGTAGACTCCAGGTTAATAAGATTCTGACTGAGAAGCAAGATATGACTTCAATTTGATTCTGTGAGAATTCACACATCCAGTTTCTCTTTTTTAATCTTCCCCTTAACATTAAAGGAATCTATATTTACAGTATGTGTGTGTGCTCAAATATGGATTCTGGAAAGAAAATAAAGGATAAAATATGAATTACTTTACAGACATGAATTAAGAAGTTTCCCATACTAAAGTTACGCAGCACATTTGCCAGGAGTCCTTCTTGATGCATACTATCTCAAACATCTCTCTCAGATAAGGCTGAGGATGATAGGGAATGTCTTGCTGCTTGTCTGCCAAATCTCTGGGATCTTTTCTTTCATTATGTCGCCATCCATATTATGTGCAAACGTTAGCTCCATCACGCCGATATGATTTGCCAAAAATGAATGCCGCCAAATCCGTCGAGTCGTCTTGTAGTTGTGTGTCAAGTGCAACGTACAATACTGTATATTCCCATCCAATTAGATTTAATTTGGTATTGATGACGCAAACAATAACAATGGTAACTCCAGTAAAATTATTTAAAATTTGTAAGTGAGGACTAGATTAGGACTGTATTTAAAGCTGATTCTGGTTTCCAACTTCGCCCCAAGTGTGTCTGTTAAAACGGAGTGGTTCTGCAAAGAAATAAATAAAATTGTAAAGGCTACCATACACAATGCATAATAATATATATGCTAGCAAATAAACACAAAAAAACACTATTAATTACATTATCTTAATGCAGAGTAACTACAGCATGTAAATAATTCACCTAAAATACAAATGTGAGCAAGGGTGTTCAACAATCGCCATCATATCAAATCAACAGCCAGGTGCAACCTAGCTAACAGGTGAAGAACACAAACAACAACATCCCTAGCTAACTTTTAAGACCAATACCTCAGCAGGCTTAAATGAACTGACAACATAAGTTACATGACTTACAGTTCTCAGGACGCACACACACAATCTCAACTAATTATCCTCTGAACCGCTAGTCTCTTTTTCTCTTCTCTCACTTTTGACTCCCATTTGCGGTGTGAGGCGTGTGTCCACGCTATTCTCCGACATGCACTCACCTGGCTGATAGACGACCTTTTGTACAAAACTAAAATAACAAGCCAATTTTGTAAAATGTAAGGTGTAG
>NC_045741.1:18992031-18997599 GCF_008692095.1 Etheostoma spectabile | reverse complement strand
TATTTGTGTTAAAATGTAAGGAGTAAAAGTAAAAAGTTGCTACAAAAATAAATGGTAAAGTAAAAAAAAGTAAAGTAAAAATATCTGAAAAATCTACTTAAGTACAGTAACAAAGTATTTTTACTTCATTACTTTCCATCTCTGCTGAATTGGGAATCACTTTGTAAATACTGTTTCAATATGAGCTCTTTTTTTAATCATCCTTTTTGATGTTAATGATGATTAATAATGATGATTGAGATTTTACTGCAACAATACAGATTATGTGATTAATGAGTGGTTTGAATGCTGCTGTGCGTATTAACAGCTGCTCTGGCACATTGTAAAACATGTTTATATGACACAGTTGGTGAAATTGCACTTTCTTTACCACATTTTTCATTGACAGGTCTTAGCGGGCACAAATATCGATATTGTCACGGCACAACCAACCCTGGGACTGCTCACTCTTGTTGTGTCTGGGTTTTACAACAGAACTTGGTTGTGCTTGCACATTTGATACTAGGAGCTAACTAGGCTAACTGCTAGGCCACCCAGGTAGAACAACAGTTAGGCCATAGGTTTGACGCCTACTTGCTGCTCTGCGGCACGCTGCTCCTTTGGCTCAGTCTCTTCCTTCGTCAAACAATACAGCCTCCCACAACGTTTTCCCTCGATTGACCGTTCATTTGTTAAACAATTACAGACGCCGACAAAATAGTACAAGGTATTACCTCTGCAGTGTGCCCAAACTTTAAAATTGACACATTAAAACAACTTATTACCTGGGGTGCCCCACTGTATGTTGGGCATAATAGCCCTGGGCTATGTAGCATCAGTGTGCTGTGATTTCTCATGCCTCAGCCCAGATTCATCGACAAACACTTTGAGCACATTTCCCTTCAGGCCAAGCAGCAGAAACAATGTGTTGTTATAGATTTGATATAGCAGCAGCATTGATATCTTCTCCAAGAAACAAACAGCTCAATGTAGAGCTTGGAGGAGTGTTTTGGTGCAGCTCTTTGTCCTACAGATTGACAGAAGACCGAAGACAAATGCTCTGCAGAATCTATTACTGCAGTAACTGCTAATCATAGATGACTCACTCAGACAGCGCCGCATTCAAAGCCAACATAAGGATC
Source organism: Etheostoma spectabile (assembly GCF_008692095.1). NCBI lineage: Eukaryota > Metazoa > Chordata > Actinopteri > Perciformes > Percidae > Etheostoma > Etheostoma spectabile. The sequence continues at coordinate 18,996,478 of NC_045741.1, read as the reverse complement.
ACATGTCGCTGATGCTCCTACCAACATGCACACAAAGAGAACAGCACATGGACGTGCAGTGTAGTAGTACTCTTGTGCTTATAGCAACAAGTCAAAATCTGAGTTTGAACAGGTGACCTATTTGTTACGTGTATTTTTGTCTGTGAACCACTTCAGTTTGGTGTGTTGCTTTTACAGTAACATACTGGGACTCTACCGTTATACTTAGACAGCAAGGACACAACATTATCTATCTTGAACTTGTTTCATCTTGTAATGCAAAAGTTATTTGCATTAAATTATCTCTTTCTTGTTTGACACTACAATTTGACACTATCTTCTATAAATCTTGCTTCGTCATTTTAGAGTAATGATGAAGGTATTTTTTGGAGACAAGACCAATACCAAAAAAAGTTGGAAATATTTTTGTACAATTATAGGTATGATGATTGAATTTTATTTTCACTGTTGGTAATTTAAAATAGCACTTCTCAAATTTGTTACATCCCTTAATTTCTTTATTTGACTTGTGGGGGGAGGAAGGTTCATCTAAAGGAGTGCTGGCTCATTGCCATCATCGCTATTCTCAGAGAAAAACACTGACTCCTGCATCATACACATGGCAGGTTTAACCTCAAGACTTGAGTCTCTCCAAATCCATTTTTGAAAGCTCTCCGTCTGACACCCACACATTCAGTAAGTATATGTCAAACTTTTCGTTATTTGGGCAATGTAAGATTTGTATTGCCTCCTGTACCATCAGATAGAGTAACAGGTGAAGGCATTACAAAAACAATGTGAGCTCCTGACGTTTGTATTAGTATGAAAAAGCAGCTTATTAAGGCGGATTCCTTTCTTCACTCAGTACTCACAACAGTTTTTGATAATAAAAAATAAATAAATAATGTAGCTCAGCGTAAATTCTTTCAGGAAGACCTAATTATTAATCGATGCACTCCTAAATCAATTCAGCTGTTATCCAAATAAATATATATTTTATCATGCATGTATAACTGTTGCATTTTTGCAACTAGTCTCTCCTGATTGAAATGTATCTCAGTTTAAATCCTTTCAGGAGGACCTCACTCTTAATCAATGCTCTACCAAACTCGAATCAGCTTTTGGAGGCGTTCACATTCCTGCTAAACCAATCAGAATCGTGCACAAATGGCAAGGGCCAATCACAGAGTCACAACCCTGCTTTCAATAATCATTTCTCTCTTTGCTATTCAGCTGTCGTTGCAGGCAAAGAAGTGCAACCCTCCACCTCCCCTTCCACCTCCAGTCATCTACTCCAGCTGACCGGTCCAGAGCCTCCGTCGGTCTGGTCTTCGGGCTCCTTCGTCGCCACCACCAGTGTCTACATTCATCAGACCGGGGGTCTGATGGTTCTCTACCCTTATATACTGTACATATCCGAAGGGTTCGTATAGCGATGGAGTCTAATCGCCAAAGACTTCGTACATTTTATTGAGCTGTACAATAAATCTTATTTGCGGATCTGCAAACTTGTCTGCAAACTGATTGAAATAATGTTTTAGTAGGTTTTGGCAGTAGGCTACAACATATTTGATCTAGTTTATTTTCTATATTTAATTTTTGATCTAATTTGGCCAAAAATCATTGAGATTATGATGGTTGCCAAAATCTAGGAGCCCTAACCGCTGACTCACCTTTACTCAGTGAATATGCATTAAAGTTTTTCATGCCACACTGCCACAAAAGCTGCTGAACTCTTATCATTTCCTGACAAACAATGAATGCTGATGCTCATGTGCAAAATACTTCCATGTGCCTCTGGATTCTGTGGTTTTAAGGATCCAGAAAGTAAAAACATGCTAAAGGAGAGCTTCTTAAAAGAAGGAAAGATCTGCCTTAACTAACCACAAACATTTTATAGCCACCATTTAATTATATAGAGGGGTTAGTATTTCATGCTCGAAAGATTGATTTACACACACATGATTTTTTTCACATTTGAACACTACAGATAAAAAGGACTTTTCTCTCTGTGTCTTTTTCAATATGATCCTATCTTACACCCAAACTTGTGCATATGCATAAAAACGACAAATTACCATGCACTCATACACAGCACCGGGGCCACCATCTGTGGTCCTCCGAGATTGTTCTGTTTTCCACCTCTAAGTGTCAGAACAGCTGTAACTTGTAAACAAGAGGGAAGATTATGATGACAGCAGAGGGTTCTTTTGTGAATCACCAACAGATGAAACATCAGCCAAAATGACATAGCTTGGAATTGGGCCACTGAGTGTCAACATAATTTCTGTGGCTCATTAGTTTAAATAAACTGCCGGTCTGAATCATGTGTGTGATTTTAAACGCATCGTATACACACAGATTTGATGCTCTTATACAAGCTGACATTCACTAATGGCAACAATAGAACAACCTGAAATCTGTAGATCAACATTATTACTAACAACTACTTAAAGAAATAGGCATTTTGGGAAATACATATCACCTTTGTTGTTGAGAGTCGGATGAGAAGATTGATGCCTGTATAAATAAATTAATACTAAAAAAATATAAGGAATCTACGAGTCTATAAGTTAGGCAGTTGAAAGCTGGCAAAATCTCTATTTAGCAGGAATTAGGCTACTAAGTAGTTAAATGCATGTATTATATTTTACTGATATATTATATATATATATATATACACACAGTATCTATCTATCTATATCTATATATATATATATATATATATATAAACTATCCTATATTTCTGTGAATTCTACTTTTGGGTGCATTATTTTCCCACTTTTAACAGTTTACATGTCTTAATGATTTTTCATTCATGCGTAAAGCACTAAGAAATTCAAGAACTATGAATATTACTCTTTTGGCGCTTAATAATAATAATGTCTGTGCTTACAGGGGTGCAACAATGTGATGCAAGTACACAGTGTATACAGTGTAAAAGATGGATTTGAGAGGTGTGTCACAAACCACACATATCACACCATCTCATAATGAGCAGACAGTGAGATATATGAACAAACTGTCTGAAGAGCTACACCTAGACATATTACAGCCATTTATTCACAGGATATGGAATCACAATGCCTTCTGGGGGGATGCAAACTGTGAAAAATGGCCAGTAGGCTGACCCACATAATAAATGGCTCTACCTAGCAATAATTAGGTCTCTGTGTCGCCCTACTTCAAAGTCCATAGAGAGAAATGTCCATGTTAATGTTAATCTTGTATTCAGACGCAGAATCTGATTTAAAATCTGAGGTGGCAAACTGTTCTTAAGATGGGGTGAGTTTGATTGAATGTGTCCCAAATGCAGAGGAGTTCAATCATTTTGTGTACCGTATGTGTAAAAGAAGTAATTTCTTGAAATGAAACATCAGTTATTGAAATTTGTGTCATTACACTTGAATCAGCAATTCATGAGCATCAATTACAGTAGCAATTTGAGTTAATTAGTTCCGTTTAATTAATAATTCACTCACTCAATGATGTTACAGGCTGTTGTGGCTACTTAAGTCAGTCAAGTCAATTCAAGTGTCACTGTAGCACCATGCTACTCAATTCCCTCATATTAACATTGTTAAGTTATCACATTCATTTGTTGTGCACACTCATTTCATACAGCAATCAATGTTAAATTGGAAAATCTTTTAGAGGTGGAATATAGCATTAGTTCTGACAGAACACTGAATTGGTGCTAGCATTAACTACATCATCTGCTTTATTCATGCTTCGCCATCAGTGGCTCATTCATCAGCTGCTTGGCTAAAATCAATACAGCATAGTGTCGCAATGTTTACATTGGCAAAACTGTAATAATACACAGACGCAGAGTATCGATCTATTATTATGTACAGTGGGTTGCGAATGTTTGGGCACCCCAGGTAAAAAGTTGTATCAATGTGCATAAAGAAGCCAGAAAAGATGGACAAATCTCTCAAAGGTATCAAATGACAAATTAGACATTTGTATAATATGTCACAAAAAGTTAGATTTACACTTTCAAAATAACAGAAAACTAAAAAATGGCATCTGCAAAAGTTTGGGCACCCTGCAGAGTTAATACCTTGTACTGCCCTCTTTGGCAAGTATCACAGCTTGTAAACACTTCTTGTAGAAAGCCAAGAGTCTGTCAATTCTTGTTTGAGGTATCTTCGCCCATTCGTCCTTCCAAAAGTCTTCCAGTTCTTTGAGATTTCTGGGCTGTCTGTTACGCACTGCTCTTTTAAGGTCTATTTATAGATTTTCAATTACGTTGAGGTCGAGAGATTGTGAAGGCCATGGCAAAACCTTCACTTTATGCCTCTTGATGTAATCCACTGTAGATTTTGAGGTGTGTTTGGGATCATTATCCATTTGTAGAAGCCTTTCTTTAGCTTTAGCTTTTTCACAGATGGCATCAAGTTAACTTCCAAAATTTGCTGAAATTTTATTGAATCCATTTTTCCTTCTACTCGTGAAATGTTCC
>NC_045741.1:18989693-18992006 GCF_008692095.1 Etheostoma spectabile | reverse complement strand
CTGTGACACTGGCTGCAATACAACCCCAAAGCATGATTGATCCCCCCCCATGCTTAACAGTTGGACAGAGGTTCTTTTAATTAAATTCTGTGCCCTTTCTTCTCCAAACGTACCTTTGCTCATTTCGGCCAAAAAGTTCTATGTTAACCTCATTAGTCCACAGAACTTGTCACCACAATGCATCAGGCTTGTCTGTACGTTAATTTGCAAACTTCAAATGCTGATTTTGTGGTCAGGACGTAGAAGAGGTTTTCTTCTGATGACTCTTCCAGAAGACCATATTTGTAAGTATCTCTTTATAGTGGAATGGTGTAGCACAACTCCAGTGTCTGCCAGGTCTTTCTGGATGGAACGTGCAGTCAAATGTGGGTTTTGACTTGCTTTTCTCACAATCTTGCGAGCTGTTCTGTCTAATATTTTTCTTGGTCTTTCAGATCTTGCTTTAACTTCCATTGTTCCTGATGACTGCTATTTCTTAATTACATTCCGAACAGAGGATTTTGGCATCTGAAAACGCTTTGCTATCTTCTTATAGCCTCAACGAGCGTCAACTATTTTCAGTTTCAGTTTTCTAGACAACTGCTTAGAAGAACCCATGGTGCCGATTGTTAAGGCAAGGTCAGATGAGTCTGGGCATTTAAAAACTTAAGATTGACATCACCTGGTCTTTCCAGACGATGACTGAGAACAATCCATGACACTGTCAGGTCTCAGCTTTCCAAAGGGGGCACTGCATGCTAGAAACTCTGCAGGGTGCCCAAACTTTTGCAGACGCCATGTTTTTTTGTTTTTTGTTATTTTGAAAGTGTAAATGATGGAAATAAAATATAACTTTTTGTGACATATTATACAAATGTCTAATCTGTCATTTGATGCCTTTCGGAGATTTTTCCATCTTTTCTTGGCTTTTTTATGCACATTAATACAAATTTTCACCTGGGGTGCCTAAACTTATGAACCTCACTGTATGTGTTGATCAGTTTGTCTCAAACAGATTTTGACAAAGTTTCCCTAGGGAATCATTTGAAATGGGAAAAAGGTTATAAATTGCAATATATTGCATATTGTTTAAAATCGCAATATATTGTATACTGGCATAAGTATTGTGATGAATATCGTATCGGGAGGCGTCTGGTGCTTCCCACCCCAGTTTAACATCTCTCTCGCTCATACACATATGATGGAGCTAGATGCCAAAGCAGTCCAACACATATAATTCTCTCTCTCTCACACACACAACAACACACACACACACACACACACCACACACACCACCACACCCACACCACAACACCACACCCACCACCCACACACCACATAGCTTTCATCTTACACAGCTGGTTGATGGAAATAGCCCAGAGTCTGAGAGGGAAAGGTTGTATAATGAAGCCCTATATATTGCCTCTTTCTGTTGCCTGTGTGTCAGGACACAACACGAGATGACATAGTAGGTCAGGTTCTACAGTACATGCAACGGTAGCAGTAGAGAAGCGACAGTGGTGATTAACAGCTACTCAGGAAATGCCACTGCATATATTCAATCACTTCATAGGATGCAGATACTTAATTACCTTACAATGCAGCTGGATTCTTGCGATATCATGAGATCGTCTGAGAATCGCGGGCTTACATATCACAAAAAAACATCTTGTCAGGCTTCAAGTAATGCGTTTGTGTCCATACAGCAGTGAACCGAACCAATCAGTGTCCGGTGGGAAGGAGAAGATGGTCAGTCAACAAGATATTTGAGTTCAGTCTCCATGACATTGAGCATCTGCCCTACTGAAGGGACTGAACACTCCCTTTGTCAATCAGTGCTGTAGTTGATCCTTCATCTCTAACTTCCATGTGGAGAAGGGCAAAAAGGCCATCAGAATCAATTAATAAATATCATAGGTATATCTAATAAATCCTAAACATGTGACTAAGACAGGGAATGTACTATATCACTTGCAGTTTCAATTCAATTTTGATTTTTCTAGAGGCAAGTTTGATTTAGTTGACAAGAAGACATTAACATCATAACTCAACATACATCGCTCTTTCTATTTTTCACATCTTCTCTCCTTAGATGACGCCCCTGATAAAATTACTAAATGACTGAATTCTGTGCCCTTTCTTCTCCAAACGTACCTTTGCTCATTTCGGCCAAAAAGTTCTATGTTAACCTCATTAGTCCACAGAACTTGTCACCACAATGCATCAGGCTTGTCTGTACGTTAATTTGCAAACTTCAAATGCTGATTTTTGTGGTCAGGACGTAGAAGAGGTTTTCTTCTGATGACTCTTCCATGAAGACCATATTTGTACAAG
>NC_045741.1:18989483-18989683 GCF_008692095.1 Etheostoma spectabile | reverse complement strand
TAGTGGAATGGTGTAGCACAACTCCAGTGTCTGCCAGGTCTTTCTGGATGGAACGTGCAGTCAAATGTGGGTTTTGACTTGCTTTTCTCACAATCTTGCGAGCTGTTCTGTCTAATATTTTTCTTGGTCTTTCAGATCTTGCTTTAACTTCCATTGTTCCTGATGACTGCTATTTCTTAATTACATTCCGAACAGAGGAT
>NC_045741.1:18989280-18989402 GCF_008692095.1 Etheostoma spectabile | reverse complement strand
TGCTTAGAAGAACCCATGGTGCCGATTGTTAAGGCAAGGTCAGATGAGTCTGGGCATTTAAAAACTTAAGATTGACATCACCTGGTCTTTCCAGACGATGACTGAGAACAATCCATGACACT
>NC_045741.1:18987581-18989262 GCF_008692095.1 Etheostoma spectabile | reverse complement strand
AAAGGGGGCACTGCATGCTAGAAACTCTGCAGGGTGCCCAAACTTTTGCAGACGCCATGTTTTTTTGTTTTTTGTTATTTTGAAAGTGTAAATGATGGAAATAAAATATAACTTTTTGTGACATCTTATACAAATGTCTATCTGTCATTTGATGCCTTTCGGAGATTTTTCCATCTTTTCTTGGCTTTTTTATGCACATTAACAAATTTTCACCTGGGGTGCCTAAACTTATGAACCCTCACTGTATGTGTTGATCAGTTTGTCAAACAGATTTTGACAAAGTTTCCCTAGGGACATCATTTGAAATTGGGAAAAAGTTATAAATTGCAATATATGCAATATGTTTAAAATCGCAATATATTGTATACTGGCATAAGTATTGTGATGATATCGTATCGGGAGCGTCTGGTGCTTCCCACCCCAGGTTTAACATCTCTCTCGCTCATACACATATGATGGAGCTAGATGCCAAAGCAGTCCAACACATATAATTCTCTCTCTCTCACACACACACACACACACACACACACACACACACACACACACACACACACACACACAAAACACACACAACAACACACACACACACACACACACACACACACACACACACACACACACACACATAGCTTTCATCTTACACAAGCTGGTTGATGGAAATAGCCCAGAGTCTGAGAGGGAAAGGTTGTATAATGAAGCCCTAATATATTGCCTCTTTCTGTTGCCTGTGTGTCAGGACACAAACAGCAGATGACATAAGTAGGTCAGTGTTCTACAGTACATGCAACAGGATAGCAGTAGAGAAGCGACAGTGGTGATTAACAGCTACTCAGGAAATGCCACTGCATATATTCAATCACTTCATATGGATGCAGATACTTAATTACCTTACAATGCAGCTGGATTCTTGCGATATCATGAGATCGTCTGAGAATCGCGGGCTTACATATCACACAAAAAACATCTTGTCAGGCTTCAAGTAATGCGTTTGTGTCCATACAGCAGTGAACCGAACCAATCAGTGTCCGGTGGGAAGGAGAAGATTGGTCAGTCAACAAGAATATTTGAGTTCAAGTCTCATGACATTGAGCATCTGCCCTACTGAAGGGACTGAACTCCCTTCTGTTCAATCAGTGCTGTAGTTGATCCTTCATCTCTAACTTCCATGTGGAGAAGGGCAAGCAAAAAGGCCATCATGAATCAATTTAATAAATATCATAGGTATATCTAATAAATCCATAAACATGTGACTAAGACAAGGGAATGTACTATATCACTTGCAGTTTCAATTCAATTTTGATTTTTTCTAAGGATGGCCAAGTTTGATTTAGTTGACAGAAGAGACATTAACATCATACTTCCACATCATACGTATCTTTCTATATTTTTTCATCTCTCTCTTATGTTACTGACCCTGAATAAAATTACTGATTGGTAAGTACTTGTGTTGTATCCAGGGACTTTAATATTATGCTGCTAATGGGCTACATAGGAAAACTCTCACACACACACACAAAATCTTTATGTTAGGTCTGACAAAGCACTTAAATTTCTGACAGATAGAAGTGATAATGGAATGTATTGCCATCTGCATCCGATCCAGACAATGTAGGAGTTTTAATTTTTTACTCTGACAAGTTCTCATCTCCCTCTAAAGTACAGTTCTACATCCTCAAATACA
>NC_045741.1:18984652-18987571 GCF_008692095.1 Etheostoma spectabile | reverse complement strand
TTTGATATACTCTAGTTAAATGTCTGTTGTCTAAATACCGTAGACAAAGGTTGTGTAAATAAACATTCCATCCCACCCTACATTTACACAAATATCTATAGGTTGCCAAGCACACACACATACAAAACATACACCTGAATGTTGTATGAAACATAGCCCTGGCAGAGGGTTTTCTCAAAAACAATAAACACTTTGTCTTCAATTTTTCCTGAATTATCCTGCTCAACATGGACTGTATTCTTATTTTTTTCTGGTTCGTGGAGTGAATTTTTCCTGGTTCAAGCTTGTTTTCTTTCATTTTAACACTATTTATAGGTAAGTGCTTATCCCAAAACAATCTTGGTGCATGAAATGGGGTTACACAGTAATGTAGGTCATGTTACTCAGAATTTTTGTTATCTCACAAGAGTATTTTGAATTTTAAAACACTTGCCCTTTATGGGAAAAAGGACGAATGAATATCAGTGATGGAACAAAAAGGACATAAATGACATCAAAGCTGTAAATGACGCAGAGAGAAAAAGAGAAGAAAAAAGGAGGTGGGGAGGGGGATGTGCGCAGGTGAGCACCTGACTGATTAAAATCTTTTGTGGTCAGGCTGAAGAAGAGCAGATGCAAATAGAAACATGTCTTTGTGGGGAATTCATACATACACAAGCGCACACAGCCAGACGTTAAAACTACAGAACAAATTCCTTTCACCTGCCAGACAGAGGGGTGTTTGTTGATGCAGCCTAAAATGTGTAAGGCCTCTTTGAGTTTGACCAACTTTCAAACCACACACAGGTGCTCGTCTTTCTCCTTATGTGTTTCTTTCTTTTATTTAAATGAGCCTGTTGTGTGAAAAGAGGGATGACTAATGCATATATATATAATCCATTTCAACTGGAGAAAATGTTTCGGAACGCTGAGAGGTGCCTGGCAAAATAATGACACTGCATTAAATGTAAAGCTATTACATCCATGGAACATTCTGCTCAGGGAACAGTTTGTTCCACGTCAGAAGAAAAGCTTTGATTAAATTAAAATTAGCAGTGGCGGTGGAGCAATGGATCATTTGTTCAATTGAAATTCAGCCTCTCTTTCTGCCAGCTTCAATATGAATAGCAAATTGCATTGGACATGGACAAGGCTACCTGTATAAACTCCAGTGCACCCAAATGCGCTTTATTGTAACTTGCTTTGACACAGGTGCCCTTGGTGCATATGAGAAATTCAGACCACATGCTGTTCACATTTTAAGGCAACAATGTCTGTGTGTGTCTACTGAAAAGCTGCCCAAGTTTGTCCCCTGATCTTTTCCTCCTCAGCTGGTCTGTGTGTGCATTAGTGTGTGCCTCAAAACCTAATACGAATGTAACCTGACATGCACGTGGCATCACATTTTTCTACTATCTCATGCACAACACAGACTTGCTTCATATCTGCAGTCACGTTCCAGCTGTCTGTCCATCCACAACTGTTGCTTTCCTCAACATTTATTTAACATTTAATGTGTGTTGCATAATGACTCATATACTGATGGTAATGTAAAATAATACATGTGACAGCTGACCAACTGCTGAGCAATATTTGTCTCTATTAAGACATGTTGTTATGTTAGTCTGATATCACTCCCTGGACACCAGAAAAGTTGATCATTTTTACACTGTGATCTATTATCTATATTGTGCTTCAGCCCCTATGTTGTGATTAGATTACACACTAAACCTTTCCTGTTTCCTGTTGCCTGATTCATCAACAGAAACTGAAATGCAGGACAAAAAACTTGATTTTTACATTTTTTTTTTTTTACAAAGATTGCTATGCCATTTTTAGACTAGACAATTATGCAATATAATATCTGACCTTTGTTTGCAAAGAGGGTTCAAGTTCTGTTGATGGGTGTCCAGCATCTGCAGTTACCATGCTAACTTTTGACTGGCTGTTTCTAAGTTAGAGTAGGTTGACTTGCTGCACGTGTTTTTCCACTTAACAAGCCGACCGGACGTGACATGGTGGCGTGGCAGCATCAACTTGCAATTCTGACTTCATTTCGATTTAAAATCAAAATCATGACACCCTTAATTATTCTATTTTACTGTGTTTTCTGTTGCATTCAGGGTTAATAACCACATTTTTCATAATGAAGACAGTACCAGCTGTCAGAGGCAGTGAATTAAAAGCTGTGGGTGGTACTGATACTGAAAATATATTGTCGCTCATTCTGTTTCTCTTTGTGTGCCGTCATGCCTCGTCTCTGTGGCTTGTGCTCAGTTTTAGGCTTAAGAAACCAATCATCCATCTGTACACTTTCTCTTTCTGTCTGTGTGTTTAAATGTGCCCATTTTTGTCAAGTGAGATTTATGCATGTGTTTTAGGGTGACAAATGTGCTGTGTTTTGGGTTTGACATTATCTCATTAACTCAAATTACGTCTCTGTCATAAGTCTGCAGGATCTGATATTCTGGTTAGCACAGTAAACACAGACCACACATGGACTACACATAAACCTATAGCCATTTCCACACAATACAATCTAATTAGTGTTGCTTTAAAGAAAATTTATAATTTAAACAAGACTCTGTGATTGGTCACTAAACTACAGTATCGTAGGGCATATAACAAATGGACAACTTACACCTATGGGCAATTTAGAGTGACCAAACCAGAACATGCAAACTCACACATTGGCTGCTGGATTTTAACTCCGGCAACTGACCCACAATGGTGTCCCTCACCCCTTTACTTTTTTGTCAGGGTACTGCATCAGCTTGTTGGGGGTTCTAATTCACAATACTCACCGGCTCGCTCTACATTACCCCGCTTATTAATTGGCTTGTTACATAGCTACTCATAAAGAAGTTACACGCTGATAACGCCTACGTCCTAATCTATCTATCTATCTATCTATCTATCTATCTATCTATCTATCTATCT
>NC_045741.1:18956040-18984642 GCF_008692095.1 Etheostoma spectabile | reverse complement strand
CTATCTATCTATCTATCTATCTATCTATCTATCTATTTATCTATCTATCTTTCTATCTATCTATCTTATTGTCAAAATATCATGTGTTGGCGGCATAATTGTGCTAGTGATGCATATGGTTTCATGATAAATCACTCCAAAATACTTGTGACTGCTTACCGTATAGACCTAAGAACAGGAACAGATCATGCCTGGGGACATCTGCTGACGATTTCACTATGAAAGTCTTTGATGCCTCAAAACACTCAAACTAAATCTCACAGGGATAGCAGTACATCCATCAGCACCATGACAATGCCACTTGCTCCGTCTGCCCCAAAGAGGTTGCCAGTTCATCCCTGGCACAACACCTAAGTCAACAGCATGGACCACCCACTCATCTCTGTTGAGACTTCTGCTGGAAAGACACTGGCCACAGAAAGTTTAGGGTCACTTAGAAAATTCAATCCATTATAGGCAAAAGGGTTCTCCAATGTTTTCTCACTTTGTTTTTTTAAATGATATCAGATTAGTAAACAGAATGTGCCTTTGGAATGTTGGATTAATGGTTGCTGATAATGGGCAATATAGATATGGCATTAAAGATCAGCCCCCCACTCAGATCAGCTGGTATTCTGTCTATAATGGAGTGATATGGAAATTCATAAGTGACCCTAATCTTTTGACCGGTAGTGTATATATACATACACACTCACTGTCCCATTAATACCATATGTGCTAATACACACACCTCAATCATAAATTCATTGCCTACACAAACTCACACAAATGCTTAGAAGTATGTGTTGTGGTCCTGTACTAGTGGAGTGTTAACATAACTTTGCCTGGGTTAGTGACTTTAATCTTAATGTGGCTACTGGGATGTAGAGTGCCAAGTGATTGCTGATTCATGATCCGATTGCCTCTGACTTTCTCTGTAATCACTCATTTTAAATGTCAATATAACCGTGTTAACGCCACAGCTGCTGTCATCAACCTGCATTTTGTTCATTTTGTTGGGCACTGTAGAAAACATAAAATAATTATTTTATCTGCAGCACAGCAGCTGGGTAATGACTGCTGTTTAAGGTAGTATTTATAAGCCGGGATCATATGTTACATTGCTTCCAACAACAGAAACAGACATAAATAAAATTTATAATTAAAAATGAATATTAAGTAAACTGTCATAATTTCAGACATTTATACACGTTCACAAGAGATTTCACACTTCAGAGACGCGAGCCGTTCCGGCAAAAATAGACCAATGGTACCGTTCTGTAGTTTTTCCACGCTGATAGTAGCCTATACTACCGGGAAAAAAATCAACATATATTACTACAATATTAATATTACTATAGTGCCATAACCAAAATATACGTATGGTTATCATCGGACCCTTTCCTAGTTATCACATTGGTAATTGCATGGTATTACACCTGTTACCTTCTTATCCCCATATTACCCCAGTATTACATCCTATTACTGTGATGCATACCCAGTTATTACTTTGGTAATTACATATTTTTGTCCAGCAACATGTCCAGCAACATGTCCTGTGCATAAATGAATGTATGCACCTGCCCTCAAATGCACACGCACAGCTGCTTAGCAAACCAACAACATAGAGTACAAATGCACACGCCGGCATGAACATAAAACACACATACTGTTCATATTCTTATCCACCACGTTTCCTACACACTGAAGCTGCTGTTACTGAGGTGATGGTATTTGGCTCTTCTTGGAACTGCCAATGGGTACTGCTGTGCTTCTAGTTAATTGAGTGGTGTAACTTTGGTCACGAGTCATTATTTATGGATATCACTGCAGGGGAAGTTTGATTTATCAATGCCAGTTTGAATGCAGCTGCTCTCATTCCAGTCCATCCTAGCTCAGTGGTTTGTTAATCATGTTTGTTGTTGTATACTATGTTTTGCCAGCGGCACTTAGCCTGCCCACAAAGTTCTTTTTGCTTAAGGCTGTGTGGCCATTTGCTTTGGACATGCATAATTTAAAGGCGGTAGTCTGAATGTGGACAATCCTTACACAAAACAGTTGTTGGGCAATCACTGTTCCTGCTTGGGATTTTACACCTGAAAATTCATTGAGACACAAATTTTTCCTAAATTATCAACTGTAATCACTTTCAGAACTATGTTGAGGCTGCAAATAAGTAGTGCAGACTTGTAACTCAGAGAGAGAAATATTAAAATGTAAGTGTTGATATGGTTAAAATGAAAACCAGTTACCTGAAGAAATCAATAAGTAAATCAAGTTCATCAACACATTATATATCCTCATTACTTTATCTGTAAACTAAGGTCATTTGCAACTACAAAAACAGACAGACAGATGTCCCATGCAGTGACAGTGCAATAGTTCCACGTTATGGCACTGAGCCACAGGGACACAGCACATAGACACAGGACTCTGCTGTACATTGTGTTCTGTTCACACAGTGCAAAAAATAGGCTTCACAGACACTGTGGGCTGCCTAAAGGAGGCACTGCTGTACTCTGCGGGGAGCATTGTTGCTGCTCATAAAATAAAACAAACCATCAACATGCACACAGCCGAGCTCTTCCAAATAGTTAACATGACATCCATGCGGAACACCATGTAACTGGTGTTTTTTTTTTTTCTTTCTGTTTTTAAGTACTGACAAAGAGGACTACATGAAGTGTAGGCTATGTCATGCAGACATGACCCCTGACCTCCAGCTTTGCAGATACAAGTGTGTTGCAGCTTAAAAGTGATTGGAAGAGATTGTTACTATTTCACTATTAGCAATTCCTTTAGGTAAAATGTTCACTGGTACAACACCCTCTTCTTTTTTATGTTAGATTCTCCTCTCTTTGTGTCTTATACTTAGTTTTTTTTTTTTTTAAGATTATTTTGGGGGCTTTTACGGCCTTTAATCAACACAACAGTTTAAAGAGAGGAAAAGGGAGAGAGAGTGTGGACGACATGCAGCAAAGAGCTGCGGGTTGGGTTTAAACACGGGCCACTGCCAAAGACTGCCTACAAGGGGGTTCTGCTAAGAGTGCATGTTTTCTGCATCCAAAGAACTGGTCAGATAACCCTAGATTTTTTTTTTTAATAAAAGGTGGTGGACAGTTGTTTTACTGTTGATGGTGAGAAAGATATGCATGTGTAAGGTAACTCTCTGCTACATAACATTCATGAATCAATTGAGTACAGCACTTCAGAACACTGAATGTCTCCAGTAATCAGTACTTTATACCATTTCAGTCCAATAACAGGTTAAAAGGCATGGATTTGAACAATTTTACACAACAACGCCTATCTTTCTTTTGTGGATTGTGCTGCTGAATGTTCCAGTATTGTACTGTTGACCTGCCGCAGAACTGTTGATTGCATGGTTACACCATGTGATTGCTGAGCAATTCAAGGGCAATACATAATTTAAAAGATAATCCATTTTCCATAAAATATATCTTAGCATTCTCTGTCTTTATTATTTATCGTATTTCCCCTCTTTTGACAAACATTCTCCCTGTCCCTCCTATTAGTCATCTAATCATCGATTCACCTCTGTCCGTCTGTTCTTTCATTTGTCTCTAACACTCTGCTCTCTAACGCTACATCCACACTAAACAGAAAGCAGATTGTACAAGATATTAGGCATTTCCTAATCTATCGGTTTCGGCTTTTTATATTTTTTTATATTCATTCATCATGATTCTGATGTAGATGTAGATTGTCTGATGCGAGGCGTAAACGTAGCAAAGGATGTGCGTTTTTACACAAACACGTATTACTGTGGATGTGTAAAAGTGTATTCCTCGTTTCTAACACACTGACATACATTTCTGAATTGGTGACCTACATCTACAACTCTGCAGAGTTGCCCATAGGCTTCCATCAATCCTTAAAGCAATCTTCCTCTCTCCTCCCCTTTATCTCTCTTTGTGTCCCTCTATCATCCCATTTCCCTTTCACACACTGTTTGTGGTATTCAGTCATCTTTTCATCTAAAGCTGCCTCATCATTTGTTTGAGTGTTTGCTATATTGTTTGTTTCCCTTCCCTGCCTTTCCTCGTTTCTGTATGTGAGAGTTCATGTGCATGTATACTGCATATGTATTAGTTTAATTCATATGTTTCTATCCTGTCCCCATGTCTGTTTAGACAGAATTTAACACGAGTACTACATGATAAAAGATATTTTCCTGTGGTGGAAGAAGTCAAGTACTATACTTAAATTACAGTATTAGTCCCACAATCAACAATTATCGAATTGGCCCAAACATAAGTTTTTCTTTCCTGGGAATCATTTTTTTTTTAATCAATAAATTTATGATTTTATGATTTTATTTTTATGAATTTACTTATGATTCAAAACTAACATTTTACTGACACAGCCAAACATCAAGCAAGTGCATCAACACAAGACATAGCAAGCCAGCCAATATTACTTACTAGTCCAACAAGATGGCCAACTCCTGTCTTAAACACATTTCCTCAGACACTTTTGTGAAGATGATGAGTGATCCATTTTCTACATTTACACAATGTCCCCACACAATACTAAACTCTAAATTGTATTTTGTGTAAAAAATAAATGTCTCCCTACTTTCTCTTTAGTGCATGCTGGGATATGCTCTAGCCTCTCTCCATCTTTATGAAAAGTGTTATTGCACAGAATAAAAGAACTGTAGAGAAGTCAAATATTTCCTTCCTTTCATATTGTCAACAACAGCGTCACTTTGATATTTACTGACAAAACTGTTGTACACCACCTGTGCACATGACGCTACTTAATCAACAAAGAAACTGGGCCTCCATCATCACATGCGCTCCACACATGCAGTGAGCGAGATGAGAAAATATATATTTTCATCCTTCTACCTGTATATTCCTTCTGACTGGCGCTTCCTCTAAAAAACCCGCAAAGCAGCCGGATCAGACTCCACACTGTAGCACTGCGCCGATCAGCTGTCTCCGGTGTTCACTGACATCTTTAATACCTCACTGGAGACATACCACGTGCCAGCCTGTTTCAAGTCCTCCACCATCATCCTTGTCCCCAAAACAACAAAGATCAAAGGACTGAATGAATACAGACTTGTTGCCCTGACTGCTGTTGTTATAAAGTATTTTGAGCGCCTTGTTATGGCTCACCTCAAAACCGTCACATAACCACTGCTGGACCCCCTGCAGTTCGCCTGCAGAGCCAACAGGTCTGTAGACAACACAGTCAACATAGCTCTGATTTCATTGACTTCCTGTCTGACAGGAAGCAGTGTGTGAAGCTGGGGAAACACGTCTCTGACTCTCTGACCAGTTCCCTTCAAGGCTGCGTCTTTTCCCTTATGCCCTTCTCCCTGTACACCAACAGCTGCACCTCCAGTCACCAGTCCCTCAAGCTTCGCGGTACGACAATACCCTCACTGGACTCATCTCTGGTGGAGACAAGTCTGCCAACAGGGGGAATATTGACCACCTGGTGACCTGGGACAGTCAGAACAACCTGGAGCTAAAAGCTCCATGGAGATAGATGTGGACTTTAGAAAGGATGCTGCCCCAGCTGCCCCCATCACCCTGAGTCACTCCACAGTCAACACTGTAGAGTCCTTTCGCTTCCTGGGCTCCATCATCTCCCAGGACCTGGAACATCAGTTAACTTATTAAAAAGCCCAGCAAAGGATGTACTTCCTGCATTCGCTGAAGAAGTTCAACCTGTCAAAGACTTTGATGGTGCATTTCTACACAGCCATCATTGATTCCATCCTCAACTGCTCCATCACCATCTGGTACGCTGCTACCACTGCTAAGGACAAGGGCAGAATATAGCGCATCATCCTCTCTGCTGAGAAAGTGATTGGCTGCAATCTGCAGTCTCTCCAGGACCTGTACGACTCCATAATACTGAGGCGGGCAGGAAAGGTTGTAGCTGATCCCTATTACCCCGGTTATAAACTATTTGAACCCCGCCGCTCTGGAAAAAGGTTGTGGCCTATCAGGACAAACCCCCACAAAAACTATTTCTTCCCCTCTGCAGTCAGCCTCATTAACAAGGCCCAGGACCCCCACTGACATTGACTCTTAACACCCCAACCCACCACTAGTCATTACACTTTCCATTAACCTACATCCTGGACTATACACCTGCTCATTGCAAATACTATACATTTTTTGCACATTTTGCACTCAATCCATTAAGCCTCTTTTTTCTCATGTTAAACATAAATGTCGTATATATTTGTTTCTGTATTTATTGTTTATTTCATATAAATGGTCAATATGTTTGTTTGTTTATGCATACACCAACCACCAACGCAAGTTCCTTGTAAGTACTTACTTGGTAATAAACCTTTTTCTGATTCTGATGTGCTGTTCAGTGGATCTATCCTGTATTCTGTTGCTCTCTTTTCCAAATATTTCTTCTTTTCTGTCCCCGTACCTCTTTATCTTTTGGTTTTCTCTTTAAATTTCTTTTGTAGCTCTTTATTTTCTCGTTAGTGGTAAAGGCAAAAAAAGACAGCAAAAAGGATGTAGAGATGGAAAGGAAGAGAAAAAAACTGTCTCTCTCCAGGGGTATTAATAATAATTGAGAATAATTGAATAATTGAGACTCTGCCCTTCATAGACCAGCCCGCTCACTCCTGCAAAACAGCCCTCTGAAAACGGCATGTAACAGTTCAGCCAATTACAGAAAACCCACCAACAATGAATTTTGTTTGGTGTTTTCTGTCATTATTCTGTCACTGCTGCTCTGCTTTCTAATTTATCAACATCATCTAGCATTCGCTTTGCAGTCATTTCGATTGGCCGTTCTTTGCTGCTTGTACTTTTAAAAGGGAAATTAGCCATTCCTGATACTGGCTTACAGTGATATTTACGTATTTAAAGATGGTGTGACAGAGCAGTGACGCTAAACTGCAAGAATATAGTCATTTTACCTGAATAGCGTCATTTTACCTTATTAATAAAACCAACTCTATTGAATGCTGGAATATCATAGGCATAACCTTTGCTTATCTCTATCTAACCTGCCCCTGACTCATGTGGCAGCAACTGTACTGTAAAGGAAGGTTTTTCCACTGACAGACAAAAGAAAAGCAAGAAAAAAATGTAACTATTAAAATAAATGCAGGTCTCAGGTCTATGGATGTGATTGGTTTCAGGAACAGACAATGCAAACAGAGGTTTTGCTATTTGTAGGCTGAGAAAGTGCATGTCCTTCTTGGTAAAATTTCCAGCGCAAAGTGTGTCAAAGTGTCAAAAGTGTCACGAGAAGAAGAATATACAGTGAGTATGATGGGATTACATTTTATAAACTAAACTGGGTCAGGGTAAAAGCATTCAGTAAATTTTATTTTGCCTACGAGAGAAAATAAAGTATGAAAAGAACATATACGCTCAAAGAACATATATAAGAGCTTGACTGTCACTTCTATGTTTGTTGGTATGCTGTTGAATTTTGCAACATTCTATCATCTTATCTTGTCTCCTGAGGTGATCTGTTCTTATTGCAGTAAGACAATATTCATTTTGTTCTGCTGTCTGGGTGACAGACTAAAAATGTGCAAACAGACTGATCTCATTACTGAACCAGCTGACAAATTCTTCTGTCCACAATTTTTTACTCAGTTATGACCAGCAGCTGCACTTACACCATGTACATAAATCTGTCTGAAGTATACCGTGAAATACGCCTTATAGCACTTTGATGCATTCAAATGATACAGGGACAACTGACCCTTATGTAGCGTGCAAAAACGGCATTGCAAGCCATCCAATATTGACTACACTCCTTACACCTTACACTTTCACACTGTAAACTGTGCGCTATTGAAACATGTAGAAGAAGCACTATCAAGTCAACGGAGCCAAATTTTGAGAAGACAATAGCAAGATATCTGTACTCCACTTATGTCTTTACATTAATCTATGCACCCTATTGAGTAATTCCAAGAAGTAGTTCTTTTTGCCCTGACTGTAACTTGCATCTTGTCAGAAAGAAGTAAAAAAAAGAAAGAGGAGAGAAAGAGGGAGACAGAGAGAGAGAGAGAGAGAGAGAGAGAGAGAGAGAGAGAGAGACAGAGAGAGAAGACATAGTGATCTCAGTTTAAGTGCAGAGTCCTGAAATCCAGGATTACTGCAGGAGCTATGCCAAAGATTTAATTTCAGTCTTTCAATGGGGGAGATAAAGGAGAGAGGAAGAGGGTGTAAGGAGAGAGATGGTGGCATATCTCTCCACATCTCCACATACTGTTCAGCTGACACTGATCTCTGCAGTGAGAAAGGAGGGAACATATTGTGTTCTTGCCAGCAATTTCTTATTTTTCAGGTCAGTTAGTATCGAGCAACACCAAAGGCATTATTTAAAATCAGACTTTAATTTAGGAAATTTGAGCTTCATTGCCATAATGGAATTGATAACACTGACACATGTTCCAACAAAAAAAGCAACAGACTATGTTTTACCTGCCTCATCTGTTTTTTTGTACTAAACTAATGTTTCCTTTTTAAAGGATATTTTTGTGATGTGTGAAAGGGTGAGAGAGAGAGAGGGGTTGACATGTAGCAAAGGGGCCACAGGCTGGATTCAAACCCATGCCCGCTGCGTCGAGGAGCAAGTCTCTGTACATTCAACCCACTGAGCTATCTGGGTGCCCTTTAAAGGATATTTTGATATACAGGGACTGCAGGAAATGTGTTCATGTCTGAGTGTCCTAAGATGTCCTTTCCATTTTTCCTTTTTCACTATGGAGGAGGCTTATTTTGTTATAAACAAACACATGCAAACTTGTTTGATAAAACTATTGTACTAAACATATTTTGAAATATGTTACTATAGATAATAACCTATGGGAATGTATAGTATAGTAATCACACACACGATAATTAGATATGTAGCAATTTAACATCTGTAATTTACTATGCATAATTAGTTTTTTGTGTTGTATGTATTGTTTTTTTCCTATTTTTATTATTGTTAAATTTGAGGTCAAAAATCAGTGATGTCAGTGCTACTGTGTAAGTGGTTTACAGTCTGTACATATATTTGCCTGTGCATTTGAATTTCTGTGTGTACTGTGAGTATTTTTAGTAATGCATCTAAACTGCAGCATAATAACAATGATCAACCACAAAACAAATGAGTTATGTTCTTGTATCTCTTGCATGCAAATTCCAACTTTCAGCCAAGAAAAAAAAAATCACTGCATCTCACTTGGAAGTGTCATCCTGTCTGAAGCTTGTTAGCCAAAATGTAATTTTTGTTCTCAGTTCCGCACACAAGAGTCTTTCCCTGCACTCTCTTAAATCATACGTTTCCGTCTGATACAAGCTTCAATGACAAAAGCTTATGTCATGTATACACCTATATTATAGATGTACTTCTTAGTACGTATCTATGAGGGTGTACTGATGACCTGAACATCCATGTGGTCTAGACCTCCACTCTACAGCTCATTACAGCCATTCGTGGCCACTTCTTTCAATTTAAATCACTCAGCATCTGTCTTATCACTTCAACTAGAGCCGGGCAATACATCGATATTATATTGATATCGTGATTCGAGACTAGATATCGTCTTAGATTTTGAATTTTTTTTTTTTACAATAAAGTAATTTTCTGATTTTACCAGACTGCTGTGACTGTTCTACAATTTGAATTTACCCACAAAGTCTTTATATTCACATTACTGATGATTATTTCTCAAAAGACTCATTGTGTAAATATTTTGTGAAAGCACCAATAGTCAACACTACAATATCGTTACGGTATATTATATTATTGGTCAAAAATATTGTGAAACTTACTTTTCTCTAAATCACCCATCCCTAACTTCAACTTGTACATATTCATTAAATGATTTATTGATTACCAAATAGTTTCCTTTGATGGACTATTGATTAATCAACTAATTGCTTCAGGTGTGTTGTGTTTCTGTGCTACATTAAGGTTGCTAATTAAAAAAATAAAATCTGACCCTAGCCGACCCTCGTTAAAGGTGCAGTAGGTGTGACTTTCTAACTAACTTTCTGTCATATTTGCTGAAACTGACCCAATGTTCGAGTAGAACTACATGAAGCAGGTAAGTTAAAAAATAAATCCGGCCACTCTGGCACCCCCTACAGCCTGTAGTGCGCTCACCAGTCCCTGTTCAGATGCACCAATCAGGGCCAGGGCAGGTGACTAACTGCATGTCAATCACTGGTCATGCAAACACCCATTCCTTCTCCCCTCCCCAACTTGCTAGTGCAAACAAAGTTAACTAGTACAGTCTGGAAAAATCTTGCCATAGATTTAACCATGTATTACAACAAATGGAAATACAGTTATAATTGGCGATGAAGGCTCTGTTCTGATGACGCTCCCTGGATCAGCCAACTGCATGCTAAGATGACACAGGAAGCACGCTGCTGGGAGTGGGCACACAAGGGTGGACCCAATCCAAGACATCAAAACAATTTCAGACATAGTTTTGATGACACTCATTTAAATAGAGCGCGAAAATGTGAAAATGGCGGTGATTGGTTGTGACTGGCTGGAATGATAATTCAATTAGTGGGCCTATGACTTCTGTGTCCTGCCTAAACTGACGCAATGCTTAATTAAATAGATTGTACAGCCTATTTATATTTTGTCATGCAAAAGAAAAATGTAATTGAAATGTAACTTGTTTATTTCTATTTTAAAATGTATGTTTCTAACTGTTTAGCGGATAGTATTAATCAGTCAAATTTATTATTGTCTCTTGACGGTTAACCATTAGCTATCATCATTGGTAATTTAACTTGCTATTGTACACTGGATTTTATTCAGGTCCTCATTAAAAAGAGAGTAAAATGTAGCAACCACACTCATACCAGATGCTTCATAATTTTACTGTTTCTACCTGTCCAGACTCGACTAATAATGCTCTGGACCAAATGAACCAAACTATAGATGTGAAAGGGACCTAAACCTCCGGAAAAAAATATTCCAGGTTGCCAGAAAAGAAGCTTTAGACAATGTGGAACCTCGCAATTTGGAGAAAAACAGTGGACCAGCTCAGATATATACTGGAGGGATCATGGGATATTCATCCAATTTGTGAGCATGGATGAACATTCTTGACCTTTGTGAAAAGTATATGTAACAAGATGTAAGCTCAAAAGAACCGCTTACTAACTTTCAGAAATAACTTTTCAACCGCATCGCAGTTTAGCAAATGGAGGTAGCTTTGAAAGAGAGTGGACCTTTGATTTTAGATTGCTGTACGCTTAGAGAGGACTTAAGTCAGAGTCATGAGGCGTCCCACTGGCGTATGTGGGGGCAGTGTGGGAATAAATGGTGCCAGTCCACATCTGGCACAGGTTCATACTGCACTGCACTTTTGTGAGCTCCATAATCCGAAATTGTCTATCAGAGATCATGTTGGATTTCAAGTCAGTATGTTGTATGCCTAAGTTCAGTTCTGAGCGATACGCTTTACTTTACACCCTCTGCCTGGGTGTGAACTCATTATGGTATCATTGGCTGGCTGTTAATATACAGTGATGCCAGGGGGAACGTTTGGTCACAGGACTGGTTTCCTAAAGTATCTCACTCTGGATGTCAATTTAGTTGGTAATCCAGTCAGCCAGGGGCAGCTCTCTGGCTGCAGTGGAATTGGGCAAAGTGGAGAGTTGGCCAAACTGGTCGCTCCTCACCCACTTTTCTTGTATGTCTTTGTCATAATTAACTTGTACTCACTATGTCAAACGGACAATTTGACATGAAAGAGGAGGAGAACAAGAATGTGTCGGAGAGAAAGAGAGGGGATAAATGGAGTGGGACTTTCAACTCAGGAAGGAAATATGCCTGCCATTTCCAAGGTGATAATGAAGTGCCAATTATGATATGTCACTGCTCCCCATGTGGCATTAATAACCTGCCCACTTTATCTCATTATTTATCATTCTTTGTATCTAGTATTCATTCACTCTATTCTGATTTAAATGTATCATTTAAATGTAAGCTATAATTAATGAGAAGAAATGACAAAGTTTAAGCTATAAACAGACACTTTTGAGACAAATGAAAATTTTAAAAAAACATGGTGCATGCAATAAACTCTGCTGGGTGCCCAAACTTTTGCAGACACCATTTTTTTGTTGTTATTTTGAAAGTCTAAATGATGGAAATAAAATCTAACTTTTTGTGACATATTATACGAATGTCTAATCTGTCATTTGATGCCTTTTGGAGATTTTTCCATCTTTTCTTTGCTTTTTTATGCACATTAATACAAATTTTTATCTGGGGTGCCCAAACGTTTGAGCCCCACTGTAGCTGCCATTTCAATACATTGTACAGTGTGACTGTTTGTGACAAGAATATATGTTTTTTCTTCTTACACTCCTATCACTCTCACACCATCTCTCACACCACACACACACACACCACACACACACACACACACACACCACACACACACACACACACACACACAACACCCACACACCACACACACAACAACTAGGTGCACTCACACAACCTCACTGGCCTCTTTGCCCTCTGCTTGCTTTAGTTATGATTAATCAAATCAGTCGAGGCCTTTTAGAGTATTGCATTTGCCCATGGCTGACTGGCTGACTGGGGACTGACAAAATGGGTGGATGGTGACAGTGAGATTACTGTAGGTAGATCGAGGACAGATAATTCAATATGGCAACATTTCTTTGGTGTGAAAGTCAGGTCAACTCAGATACCAATAAAAGAACAAAAGGGTTGTAAATGTCTACATTTGATTAGTCAATACTAAATGCAAAGAGTCCACCCTGGTATAGATACAGACACAAAGAGATGCAAGAACTGGTTTATAATATATCTGTAAAGCTTCCATGAATTAGGCTTACTGGCAAGAGCCACACAGACATAGACACATACAGACACACACACACACACACACACACACACACACACACACACACACACACACACACACACACACACAAAACAACACACAACACAACACACACACACACACACACACACACACACACACACAGCTAAGCATTAAATAAAAGATAACAGACAAAAGATTTGCTGATGGCCTTAAGAAGCATTCTCATTATTTCAACAGATTAAAAACACTTATAGTCAGTGCATTGCAGGGGTGCCCATTACGTAGACTTCAATCTACCGGTCGATCGCAAAGGTAGTGTGGGTAGATCGCATGGTATTAAAAAAAAATAGATGTCAGCTTATAATCTTCCTCACTATGAAACTTTATTGACATACAGGACAACCAATCTAACATCTGATATTTTCTGACACACGGGTCAGCATGCATAGCTAGTTGCCCAGTTAGCCTAACTTATTTCTACTAAAATTAAGAAAGAGTATAACATTGAGTAGGGGAGCTGGACCAAGTAAGAAGCCAAAAACCTACCACTTCCCTATGGAATGAGAGGCAGATTTTTTTTTTTACAATGTCCTATTCAAAGTGCGTTTGCCTCATCTGCAAATCTACCATTGCTATCCCAAAAAAAGGGAAATGTGCAGCCGCATTACGGACTGTTCATAAAAACTACGACATTGACTTACCTCAAAAAAGCAAACTAAGAAGAACTAAAATCCCAGTTGTCTGGACAGCTGGCCTTTTTCTCACAGCTTACCACAAAAGCAAAGACCGCCACCGAAGCATTGTTCCGGGTCAGTCACGTCATTGTTAAACACAAGAAATCCTTCCAAGATGGAGAGATGATAAAAGAGGCATTCGTTGAAGTGGCTAAATTGTTGTTTCAAAGACTTTAAAAACAAACCAGACATAATATTGTCAATCAAATCTATCCATCTGTCAAGAAGTATAAGCATTCATCCCTTTTTGATTTGCAGTCACATGCATGTAATCATTCAGTCACCCAGGATGGTGTCATCAGTGAATGTATGAATTGTGTTTTGGCTGATATAAGTATTTGTGTATGTAACTAGTGCTAAACAATATTTGTTAATTGTCATGTACTTTATGAAAAAATAACTTTATTTTTAATATTAAATGAGAAAATAATTGAAAGATTAAACAAGGATTAAATTAATTATTAGTTGCAGCCAGGGCATGAAATTAACACCCGCCAACCAGCCAAATGCAGGGTTTATTTTGCAGTTGACAAGTAACACTGTCACTCTACCTGCCACATTGGCTGGTAGAGTGACAGAATTGAGTGATTCAGACGCTTAACTAACAGTAAGCAGGGAACACAGTTGCTTACTGGCCCGGACCAATCAGGGGCCCGCATCACTGGAAGACATTGATTGACAGCTGGCGCCACCTATCGCATTATCATTAATCGCGACAATCCCAGCAGTCCCACGTGCAGCTACTGACCAAGCGGGAGTGAGAACGGGCCAAATTCTTTGATTTTTTTCTGATATGAAGACAAGACGTGTGTGACTCGAACATCTCACTCTCGCTGCTCCGTTCCCCCTGCGACTGACGCACACAATCACACAAGGTGGATGCAAGAAAAACCGCAAATGAGATGTATAGGTTGACCTAAATTGAGGACAACTACATTATTGAAGGTGCAATGATACCTGTATGATTGGGTGTCCCACCCTCTCTACTACAGCACATGATGACGGTGGAATGTCCACGAGTAGGCTCACAGAGACACAGCAATTCCTGTTTTTCACCTTTATGAGGCAAAAAAAGTGTCTGGTAACAATTGGCAGTGGCGGGTGGATGTTTAAATCCACCGGCCACTGTGGTAGGTGGTCAAAAAAGTTAACTTCATGCCCTGGTTGCAGCCCTAGACGGAACTTTAGACTGTGAATGAGAAGTGTCATCATGAATTCAATAGGTTGTGTGGGCGCAGCGTGTTCAACAAAAAACAGACAAAATATTAGTGACTGCATCATTAGCCTTTATGAAATATGTATGCAAACTGGTATGGAACTAGTGGACTTAGATTAAATGATGGCCTACACACTGTGAGGAGTTTCTCCAAATACTTCATTACACAGTAATCATTGCTCTCCTAATAATGAGGTTTCTTGAGGATGGGTATTATAATTGCTCTTTTTCATAATGCAGTTAAAAAATGAAAATTTACCAAATATGAAAACAGTGCAAAAGATATAAAGCTACTCAGCGCATATGTGTGTATGTATAAAATAGTTTTACTTTTGTAAATAAAGCATAGTAAATGTAATTCTAATCTCTTAAAAGAACACATATGAAGGTATGTGTATGTCTGCATTAAGTTAAAATAACACAATCAATTATTTTGCCGGACATGGATTTACCCAAGCTGATTTTGTTAAATGTCATCTTTTTCAAAGTTTAAACTTTAAACATTTCTGTTGAAGAGCTTTGTGAGGCCAGAGACATAGTCCTCACATCCGAAATCTCAAGCGCATTCAGCCTTTGCTGTAAGCCTCCGATCGACCCATGCGCATATTGAATTTTGTTTCTATTCCTTGAGGTTTGGAGGACATTTGCTTGGAGGATCACTTTGAGAACAATTGGCTTCAAAACCAACATTATTTCATGTGCTCCACTGAGCTTTAGACTGGCCTCATCCTCTTGACTAATCCATTGCTATTGGCAAGAGAATAACTGATAAATCCCTTTAAAAGCAGCGCTCAGTGCATCTTCACAATAGTGTCTCATTCATATCTGAATTTAACATAGACATTTCTACATTCCCATGTTGTGGCTTGTTACATTACAATACATTATTAGAATTTGCAATATTTGTGTGATATCCCTCACTTTTCCTGTACTAAGACAATTTTATTTAATGGAAAATATGCTATTCTTATATTCCATCCTTTTTCATTATGATCTTCTTTTTACAATGTACTTCTGGGTTAAATTTGTGTCGTCTGACTTGTGATGCTCAACTAACTTGTGTCTTTTCGGCCACACCAGCGTTATAGATCTAGGCATGGCAATGTTGGGTGGCCGGTCCACCATTTTGGTCCAGAAATCAACTTTTGGAGGGATTGCTATGAAACTTCTACTTGGGCTGCACAATATGAGGAAAATATTCAATAATGTTGTTGAATATCACCATAACAATATTACTTGCGATAAATTAAGTCTTACATATTTTAAATATTAATATGTACTTAATTCTGCCTTTCAAAAACTGCTCAAAAAACGAACAGAGTATTATATATAGTATATGTTATTTTATTGCACAAATTGAGCATTAAACTGAACACAAAGGCACAATAAAAAAATTATATTTTACATTTTCTACTGATATGCTCTTAGAACTAACAAAAAAAAATGTCTTTTGCGATGTGTCGCAGTCTTTGCGCGATGTGTTTATCGCACAAGTTAATATCGTGATGACGATTAAAAAACTTTTTTTATTTGTGCAGCCCTAATTTGTACATACTGTGTATCTATGGTCCACACAGGATGTCTATTTAAGACTTTGATGATCCCCTTTTCCTTTAGGGCACTAGCAAGTTAAATTATGGGATGTGCAGAGTGCATGGGTTTTCCCTGAACTATATATCTCTCACCAAGCCAGCTAGTGCTCTATACCGTGACATTCTACAAAAATTTAAATGTGTTGCCTCAAGTGTCAATTTCCACTGAAACAACTTTTGATTGAGAATAAGGTTTGATTGCAGTCACGAGTCTCTCAACCTGATGATACATTATAGTTCAAAACATTAGGTTTGAATTCTGTGTGAAGGGTAACTGATATGCATGTAGGGTGAATTGCCCGTTTCCTTTTCTGACCATGAAGCTTATCACCTTTGATTAGCAGTGATCTAAGGCCCTGTTTAGACCTTCCATTAACATCCATTTCAGGGGATCCAATCAGAAATGGACAGCTCAAAGTACATCTGTTTACACCAAGAGTGTTAGCCTCTCCTCTCTAAGCGTAGCTCCTATGGCGCCATTTAAATGCTATGAAGCACTCACCCACCATTAGCATTCCATTGACCGCCATTCATTTTTATGTCACTTTACGTCACTTTGAACGTGAATAACTTCGGAAGCGTTTAAAAACTCTATTTGTCCATTGTTTAATTCTAAAGGAACACAACAACGTGTAAAAGGCTCCATTACCTTTTATCTCACGTTATGGCCCCGTAGCAGATGTTTTTGTAAAAATAGGCTAACGATTCTGTCATAACCACGCAACTTGCTGTCACATAGTTGCCATATCACCGTATTGTCAGGAGAAGCTCGCAGACAGTTTAAAATTACATTAGATGTTTAAGTATAATTACTAATGTTAACTAGCATTTTAGTTAGCAATAATTAGCCTGTGCCTATGTTGTCTCCTTACCCCTGCACTCTCCATCTCTGCAAGATTGGGAATGATTGAGATTTCCCTTGGCACAGCTACCAGAAGACTTATAACTTTCATACAGGTTGCCCCCGTCAAATCTACGTCGTCAAGCTCAGTT
This sequence comes from Etheostoma spectabile, assembly GCF_008692095.1. Lineage (NCBI taxonomy): Eukaryota > Metazoa > Chordata > Actinopteri > Perciformes > Percidae > Etheostoma > Etheostoma spectabile. Next base: position 18,967,278 of record NC_045741.1, on the reverse strand, counting down.
GGAGGCAGCACAGTAACACTCAGCATTCACTGGAAAAATGCTTCTATTTTCTGTTGGTCTAGTCCTTTAACTGTCTATGTTTCATGGCTGCCATTAAAATGGTATGGGTCTTAAGTGACCACCTGTCCGGATCTCGCTTCCAATTTGTCTATAAAAAAAAGAAATTATAAACAAAAATACTAATTTAATGAAAAATTGTTTTTGTTATTGTAGTATTGGGAAGGTGTGTGTGTGTGTGTGTGTGTGTGTGTGTGTGTGTGTGTGTGTGTGTTGTGTGTGTGGTGTGTGTTGTGTGTGTGTGTGTGTGTGTGTGTGTGTGTGTGTGTGTGTGTGTGTGTGTGTGTGTGGATAATAATATGCTAAAACAGTGTGGGCCGCATGTGGCCCAGGTGGTCTGAGTGTTCAGATATCATGCCTCCTCAATGCATCCTGGGTGCGTTTACACCTGTACTTACAGCTGTCCCCTTGTCATTGGCTCACTCAGGGCAGACGTAAATGGCAGTTGTGAACAGGGCCTGATGTTCTTCACTGTAATCAGCCCTGTAACAGCAGGATTGTGGTTAGTTCACAGTGAAATGAATTATGTATTATTATAACACTTTATAATCTGGGTACATGAATTGTCATGAATTCATGCATGACTTCATGCATGAAAAAGCATGAATTCTTTCATGTAATAGTAATGTACAAGGATTTATCTCATTCATAACTTAATGCAGAAATAAAACGTTAACATGAACATCATTAATAAATCAGAAATCATGACTGAAATACCTTAATTGATGCATTAATTATTGTTCCTGCAGAAAGTCGTGCATGAGATACTATTAATCCTTGTACTTTACTGATAGTTCATGAAGTGCTACATTAATTAATTCATGCTTTTTCATGCATATCAACTTGTTGTTTTCTTACTTTAAATTATAAAATAAACTAAAATACATTTTAAGTAAATAGGCAATCACTACAAGAGATATCTTGGTATTTGTGTAGACGTTGAGGCTCCCCATGTAGATAGTGTCAAAACCCACTCACTTGGTATACACACCAGGATGAAGCCAAGAATTATGAACAGTTAAAGTAAAGGAAGAATCAACAACAAGAATGTTGATGGTGATTGATGAAAAGTACATGTGTATAGAGTAAACTACTATTTTTCCCCAGCCTTTTTCAATTTCAGTAATTAACATTACATGCCCACGTCTCCTTGCTCTTTTGGCATTCAAATTATCCCTTTAAAACTGAATATGGCCGCACTACACGTTGATTGCCATTGTTCAGCTACCTCTCAGCCTACCCCAAAGCCACGTGGGAGAAAATTCACTTAACATGTTTTTTCACTTGTTAGATTCAACCTCTTTTTTCAGTGTCACCTTAGATCTATTCTGCAGTGAAATACTGGGTCAACTCAAGGGAGTAGGACATTTGATTGCAAGAATTTAAATCCAATATTCTTGCCTACTTTGAATCAAATATACATCCTTATGTTTTCAGAAAAAAAACTGTAACAACTGTTTATTGTACAGAAAACGATAGCTAAAGACCGAAGAAAGTTTCTGCAAAACACAACCGATAATTCAGCCATCTAACTTTGAGGAATGAAGCTGACAAATAAAAATTATTTATTGTACAGTAAATGCCACAACCTGAAATACTGTAAAACAGTAAACAGTTAATATTAATTAAATGACTTGCCATTTATTACTTAATTATTTTATTTATATTATTAAATAAACTGTTTATTTGACATTTTGGATTATTTATAAAAGTAGTTATTCCAATCATGCTCTTAATTTTCTCTTTAAACAGTAAGATTTAGCACAAAAATGCTAAATGATATTTTAACAAGTTATTTCAAGGAATATATGTATGATAATATATACAGTATATATGAGCATTTTCTGTCAAAACTGATGCACTGACACTAGGTCATTGTATCCTTTTGTCCCAGTTTTCATCAATATCCTTCAAAATTAAATTTTAGCTTTAATATTTTATCAAAGCTAAATGATTGATTAACGATGAATGATGATTCTAGGCTACATGACACAAAAGGAGCCTCAGCATGCATGCTGAGGCTCCTTTTGTGTCATGTATGAAGCCCATACATGTATGGGCTTCATACATGAAAAAAACATTGATTTTCTGTAACTATCCCATTATTCATTAACAATGCCATGGCTGGTATCGTTTATCTAACAATTTTTTTCCTCTGAGAAACTAAATTACATGAAACATCATTCTAAATACAACTAATGCAATTATTAACTTTTAACTAATTAATATTTTTTAATTAATCTTCATTTTTTCTTGAGACAATATGATGTGAAATGATCTGTTTTAATGCTGATTCCTTATAGTTTTAACACACCCTGAAAACATTCAACACACATTATGAATCGTTTAAGATTAAATTAATGTTGCGTTTGTTACACCTCAATGTCATAGTTTCATCTTAAATATATTCAACATCATAGAGACAAAAGCTTTTTTTAAGAGCATGGATCATTTTAATTTCAAAAATAACTTAATCAAATCAACTGGTATTACAGTATACAAGTTGGGTAAGACATTTCCCAACTTGTATACTGTAATACCAGTAAAAAAAGATATTATTTGAAAAGGTGGTACAGTTCACGTGTACTCGTGTGATTTGCATCAGGTGTGAAAAGTAACAGTATCAAAACACCAAAGCAGACTGCTTTTATGGGAGTAGCAGTCGGAGTCACAGTTGCTAAGACATTTCTCAACGCTGCCTTTCTCCTCCGAAATCTGTGTATGCGTCCAGCACGGCCAATCTCAACCTCAGAACTGCAAAGTCATGGGTGATAAAGTAGGAAAGCAAGTGAGAGGGTTGTTCTTAAAACTCTCTCTCTTAACAATGGTAGGCATAATACGGAGGTTGACTTAAATGTATGGGCTTTGGATTTTTTTGGCCCCAATGTATAAAGACCCCGAAAGTACAATAAGGACTTTATCAGTGAATTTTCTGAGTTTCTATCCTTGATTGTGCCCAACTCGGATAAGATTTTATTCCTTGGTGATTTTAATATCCATTTCTGTTGTCCATCAAAGCCTTTAGTCAGCCAGTTTCTACAACTTGTGGACTCTTTGAATCTGACTCAGTCTGTAACTGGTCCCACACACAAATCAATCATACACTGTATCCAATAATGGGTGATCGTGCCTTCTCCGTTGTGCTTCCCATTCATATTAGCTTCTCCTCTACTGCTGAGATCTTTAAGTCTTGTCTTAAAAATTATTTTTATTCTTTGTTCTTTGCTCTTTGTTCTTTGTTTATTCTTTATTCTTTTATTTTTATTGCCTTCCTGTTGTTTTTATAACATAATATAACTTTGTACGGCACTTTGTTCAGCCTAGGTTGGTTTTACATAAATGTACTAAATGAATTGACTATTAAAGGTAACACAATCATGCTCATCCGCCGGCTCCGTTTGTCAACAACTTGTTCACTTCCCTTGTGGCTTATGCATTTGTGTTGTAGCTTTTGCGTTTGTGTTGTAGCTTTTGCTTTACCGTGCATTCACACCACCACAGATTTGAGCTTCTAAAGTTAATAATAAGCTATGAGGTGGTTCAGCGGCCATCAGCGAACAACCAATCGGAATATAGACGTCCTTCACACTGGCTGATTCCGGAGAAACATACAATGTAAATTTTCTTTCCTACCAAAATATTAATTCTGAGGACAAGCTCATAATTGTTGTTGCTGGGTTACCTATTGTTTATGACATAACGTTGTTTGTACATAGAAACCAGTTTACGTTACCTGCCGGCCACATCGCCTCTATACGGTCCGCTCACAGCAAAGTCCTGCACGGATCACTAGGTTAGTCTGGCGGCTACTCGCTTTGCCTGCACACCGCTACGGCTCAGTGGCTAACGAGCGAGCTAACTGCTAACAGAAACTGCTGCTACCAATTAACAATACAAACTCTGTCATTATATATGTCATTTATAAAAGGTCTCTAGTGTCAGTGTATTGGCCGTGCAATGGCTGCGTGAGCTTCTCCTATGATTGAACATAGAACAATGCCACGTCAGAGCGGCAAAAGCGTCAATAAGCTTCCCCGTACTTTTCGTCAAGCGTCCTTGGCGGGGCGGCCAGAGCTTCATTGCAGCTGAAGTCGTCGGCGGTCTGAATGCACAGTTAATGTTCTAGCTTACGCATTTGCGCTGAATCATCTTAGCCAATGTAATCTTGCGATTGACAAGCTTTTCTACACTGTTGCGACAACAAACCAATGTTGCATAGATGATGACATAAGTGTACTTAAGTACGGAACAATATTACTTATGTGAAAGCTGAGCAGCAGGGGAGTGGAGATGGGGGGGCAATTGTATTCAGGCGCGGTATGAAGCAATCGTACCTGAAATTGTTACACACCAGGTACGGTTTGCTTGTTATCTCATACAGCTGTTCTCTGGCTGGCCCATTTGTTATTTTATGCACGTGATTACATCAGTGTTTAATCAGAAGGCATTTAGTCTGTCTAAAATCCCAGAGTAAATAAGTGGTGGAAGGGGAGTCAGATTGCATTAGAGTACCGGGAGCAATAGTCTTTAGGAAACAGCAGAACCCCAGAAGAGGCGAAGCAGCCCTGACTCTCACCACAAATAATGAGAAAGCGACTTATCAGTTTTATGAGTTTTCATTTTTTATAAGTTCAGAGTAACCTCATTCTGAGTGATAGGAACTCAGATCCTAACCCTCTATTTCATTAAGTTGGTTCTGCTTAATAGGACTGTGGGGTGTGATGTAGTGAAAGGAACCAGCTTTGCTCTCCGTTACTCGTATATCTCTTTCTCTCTCTACTAAAAACCCAAAATAATAAACCAGTAGTATGTAACGGATATTTTCAGCCTTCTGTTATGACATCCTTGCAATTACCATCAGATGCACTTGTGTTTCCACAGATTTACACCCAGCTGACCCCGATTGCTACATGGCGTCTAAGTATCAAATAAAGCTCCAATTGGCATTCTGGCAATAAACAACTAAACTCAGTAAAACCCCTTAAGGTGGGTGGCTAAGCACACACATGAAAGCCCAACAGTCCTTGTTATGTACAGTAAGTGAACTTGGTAAGTTGGTTACGTTCACGCAAACACATTATTCATGCTCTACAAAGTCCTGAACACAGCCTCATTAATGAGGACTGGCGTTACATAATAGACTTTAGTTCTGTCCAAAACTTGTAATGGAGCTGTGTATTTGTGAGTTCTTTGTCTATTCTGTCTGATGTTTCATTCATCCGTTTGGTTTTGTTTTCTATCAAAGAGCTTCTTTTAACCAAATAGTTTTACTTTAATTATCACAGAGTAGGTTCCCTAAACTCAATGAAGTTACTTGAACCAAAACCCCTAGGTTTCCCTTCCAGAGGTTGGACTCAGCTTCTAAACTAAACTCTGCTTGACTGGACACTAATTGGTTTAGCTCAACTGAATCTCAAGTCAAAAACACACACAAAAACACACAGCAAGCGCCAAGTCATAGAGACAATAAATAACTTGTCTCTCTCTGACTCTGCTGCTCTCCAGTTCATCTCCACCATGTGCAGTAGCTGTAGCTTGCATGTGGCTTGCCCTGTTTATCTCTATGTCCAGACAAGGAGTAGCAAACTCTGGCATCGTCCAGCTTACTAAATGAGACCATTGTATTCCCTCTATCAATGCTGTCTGACAACATCTTCATGTTACACAGCCGTATAATGAACTTTGATCTGGGAAATTACATCTACAACCCCATAAGGACCTGGCTAACCCTCGCACAGAGCAGGCTTTGTGCTTATGTTACTCAAGCCTCCATCTCTGTAACAGCACAGAGACAAAGTCTTAGGATTATAGCAAGCTAAATGGCTGTGTGTGTGTGTGTGTGTGTGTGTGTGTGTGTGTGTGTGTGTGTGTGTGTGTGTGTGTGTGTGTGTGTGTGTGTGTGTGTGTGTGTGTGTGTGTGTGTGTGTGTGTGTGTGTGTGATACTATGCTATACCCTGTACAGTCTCTCTTTGTCTTTATCGTATATGTTCATGTAACATTTGTGGGCACTGATACAGTCTTGCATTGCACACTTACATTCTAGGATAAAATGCTCTGGGCTTTTTTGCATTTCTTTAAACCAAATTAGTATCGGGAAGTAACTTCTTTTGGTGGAACAATTTGCACCCCACAAAAGAAAACATCACATAAAATGAAATGTACTTCTGTGTTATTGAGACTAACACTGACATGACTTGTTCAAGACCATGACCAGCTTTTTTGATCTGGTGCAAATGATTATTTTCTGAGGCATTGACATCATTAGTGCCAAAGCGCCAACTGTGAAGGCCCTATTGAAGCTGAAGGAACTCTTCCTTTCCTTTCTTCAGGCAAATTAATTGCCTTTTTGAGGGGACATACTCAAAAACTCAACAAAAATGGCATTTGCATCAAGTCTGGTGAAAATGTACGTATTTGAAGGGTTTCAGGAATAGGTGCACAAAAATGGCTCGCTAGCGCCCCCTACAACATTAAAAGAATTGAGCCCCTGCAGTGTGTTTGACGTAGACTCACAAAATTTGGTACACGTACAGTATGAAGCATGTCAAGACGTACAAAAAACGCCATTGAAGCCATACCCTAAACCCAACAGGATGTCTGCCATTTTGAATTGAAAGTTTGACATTAGTGCGATGTTGGCAATTTCCAACCCCGACAACGCCTAAAAGCTGATATTGGCTCAAAGTCATATTACCCCTTAGTGACAACATGAAGTAGACCTAAAACTCAAAGTGCTATACTTTAACAAACTCCTCCTAGAGATTTTATCCGATGGACTTTAAATTTGGTCTGTACCATCTCAACACCTTAAAGATGAAACCTTATTGAAAGAAAATCTTTTCGACAAACGGTGTGGGCGTGGCATGGCGGCCATTTTGAGCATTTATCAATGAACAAATAAGTTGTTTTAGGCCAACATTGACTTTTGGCCCCCGCTGGCAGCAGGAAATCAGCCTTATATGACAAATTTTATCCGAGTTTCCTGAAACTTTTTGATTGTTGATGGTTTGCCACGACCTCTATGTTTTAGCCAAGCCCCCTTTCACAGCTAACGAACACTATGACGTAGAGTGTTGTGTGAGGTTTCATTGATCTCTGTGAAAACCTCACACACATGGCTACCTGGCTACCTGTCTTAAAGGGGAAGGGTTGACCGGTAATCATGTAAATGGGGAACGGTGAAAGTTTACTTTTCTATCAAGCAGCAAAAAAGGACTATAGGGTAAAAAACAGTGAGTCACAGCTAGAGAGGCAATTACCCTCTCGCCTGGTTTAGAAAAATGGGATTAGGAGGGGCAAAGCTAAATTTAGCCCCTTTACTCAAAAATAAACCCATACACACAAAACAAATAAGAAAAACAAGATGGAAAGTGACAGGTAGGGGAATCTAAGGGCAATGGAAAAAGCATGTCCTGCTCCAGAGGACAGGTTTTTTAAGCCAGGAGCACAGCCAAGATGAGAAAAAGGAAGATATACTGTAACTTGTGATCGACATATGTAACATATACATTACAAAACATAACATAACATGTAACATAACAAAAACCAGACAATGCATGCAGTATTTGTGTATTACAAGGTGTGTGTGTGTGTGTGTGAGTGAAAGCGAAAGAGAGATAAGCAGGAAAATAAATCTTCAGTTTGCTGGCTTTACATCTTTACTAAGTGAAAACACAAAGGACAGAAAATCAATGTCTTTGGATCAGAGGAAAACTGCCTTTTGAACATAAGCAAAGTGAAATACAGACATTGAAGGCCAGGCTATCATTTTCATAAGCCCAGTTGTATAAGATACAGTATATTTTGCACACTGTCAACCATAAATGAAGATAAATATTTGATAGAAGCTATTCACTGTCACTAAGCATTCAGATCCTTGCTCAGTTGCAAGGTGTGAGCAGTCTTTTGTCTCAACAGCACCAGATGACCATGAAAGATGATCTGCTGCACTGTCTTGTGCTACCTGCTAATAGAAACCTTATCATGTCACGCAGTTAAAAAGATGCTCATCAGCTTAGCGGTTCACATTGAGAACCAACTGCATATGGCAGAAATGGGTGTAAGAAGTGCACAGAAAATATACAGTGTAATAAAAACATTAAATATAATATACTGTATACACACAACAGTAGATTCTTGTACTTTCAGTTTATAAGCTCATAGTCATCATATTATATGTCTTTGTTGGGGGATAAATAAACAATTCCTAATTCCTTCCTATTTATGAAAATGTGAAATGTCAACATTAACAGGCCCTCTTTTGAAACTTCAGGGTAGGAATAGTTCTCAAACTCATGAATAACTTTAAATTCAATTCAATAAATTTAGAGGGTTTGAAGGTAGGGAAGTGGGATGATAAAGTTATATAACCCCAGAGACAATGAAAGTGAGAGAGGTATGTGATAAAATACAAGTAGTATGTGTGTTCTAGGAGACAGAGATTTTACAAACATGCTGTGAAATTAGTTGTTTATATTGCATATATTCAACACCACAACAAACTGTTGTTATCAAAGCAAAACTGGAAAACACTCAAACAGGTCTCTCAAAGATCCCCAGCAAAAAAGTTCAAAATAAAACTACTAAATCTTTCAGATCTGTATTGTGGTCTAACTACAGAAAAGATATAGTCATAGAGAAGGAGCTTCACTGTGGTAAGCTATATATAATGTTTACTATTACTGTATTAGATGTTCATTACCAGTGATGGGAATAATGGCTTTATAAGTAACGGCTTATTGATTACTCTTCCCATTTTATTAACAAAGTTACCGTTACTGCCGCTAAAATGTGGCCGTTAAGGGGCAATAAATATCAAAAGTTCCAAAACATCTATGTTGTTATTTGTATCGATCCACAAGACATATTATCTACGTACATTGCATCTGATTGGACGCTAGTCTCACTTTGTCCCTCAGCAACATTAAAACAGTTTAGATGTGTGTACATTGTTTCTGTTAAAAATGTACAGTATCAAGTGTCCATTTCATTATAATATTCAGATTTACCATCAATAATTGAACATGAACATGTATTTAAGTTCCATTAAAGAGGGGTGGAGGTGGGGTCACATTTGAGCATTTAAAAATGTACTTGAAAGTAACGCATTAGTTACTTTCTGAAGTAACCCGTTACTTTTATAATTTGTAACTGAGTATCAAATTTAGTTACTTTTTGGAAGAAGAAACTATTAAGTGTAACAAATTACTTTTTAAAAGTAACTTGCCCAACACTGTCCATTGCAGAAAGGATAGTGTTTGAACCACTGGGAGATGACAGCAATCTACGGTGGTACATTTATATTCTGGCTGATGTAGGCTTTCAGCCATGACACCTCTGGATATACAGTAGATAGTGTACATTTGTTGTCTTTCGGAGGATGGGAAGACTTTGCTGCAACTGTATTTGAGCCATGTGTCAAGTGATGCAAAATGTTTTGGAGAGCCTGGCCCCTCCTGTTGATAGGGTCACCCACTCTGCTATGTACTGCTGGAGGAAACTTGGCTTAACCACCCTAACAGCAGGGTGAGATCCTGATAACCAGGACAGAAGTGTGTGTGTGTGTGTGTGTGTGTGTGTGTGTGTGTGTGTGTGTGTGTGTGTGTGTGTGTGTGTGTGTGTGTGTGTGTGTGTGTGTGTGTCTCTGTGTCTCTGTGTCACTTTTTCTGTATTTGTTAAAAAGTAGAACCCGTGTAAAAGTAAAAAAAAATTAATAACAATTAAAGCTGCAAGCAGCGTTGGACGGACCCTCGCTAATGTGCGCATTGGGGTTACTGGCGGACGCCGCTACTTGCAACCGTGCATTTGTGCGGCTCTCAGACACTGCAAATCGTCACCACTGAAGATGGAACTCCCTGCTGAGAACAATGATACCTCACACAAGACTCTACGTCAAACAGTTCATCATCTGTGAAAGGGGGCATGACCGAAACATAGGGGGCAGGTCAAACCATTACCAATGCAAAAAAGGAAGTCTCTGCTGAGTTCATTGATACCTCACACAAGACTATACCTTAAATGGGTCACCAGTTATGAAGGCAGGCGTGACTTACGCAAAGGGGGCGGCCCAAACCATCACCAATGAAGAACAAACTCTCTGCTGGGTTCAATGACACCTCACACAAGATTCTACCTGAACAGGTAGGTTATGGAAGGGGCGTGGCCTGAGTGAGTGGTTTAAGCATAGGGGGCGGGCCAAACCATCAGCAATGAAGAAGGCTCTCTGCTGAGTTCAATGACACCTCACACAAGACTACATAAAACAATTCAGATGTTATGAAAGGGGCCATGGCCTGAGTAATGGACGTGGTTAAAATATAGTGGGCGTCTCAGTATAACACATAGACCACACATTATAAGTTGCACGTAAATCGGATGATGTTTGTCATATAAGGCTGACTTCCTGTTGCCAGTTGGTGGCGCTATCTCCAAAACTCCATATTGGCCAGTAGATGTCCTCAGGCCTGGACTCTTGTTGATTGTGGGAAACTTCAAGCAGATAGGACAACGTACACTGTAGTTACAGCCACTTTCTCCTTCATCGCTAAAGGCGTTATGACTTTGAGCCAATATTGGTGTGTATGTGTCATCAGGGCTGGACTCTGATGAATCCTGAAAAGTTTTGAGCCAATTGGACAATGTACACTCAAGCTACACCTACTTCTGCTTTCAATGGCCAAAACGCACAAAATGCCCCCCATTTTTGTGGGCCTATTCCCAAAACCCTTAAAATACGTACATTTTCACCGGATTTGATGCGACGCCCAAATTTGGTGAGTTTTTGAATATGTTAAGCCCCTCAAAAAGGCAATTAATTAGCCGGAAATAATAATTCCTTCTGTTCCAATAGGGTCTTAGCTGATGTCAGCACACGGGCCCTAATTAAGTGATGTTGTTTGGTAATTGGTTGACTGTTTTTCTTTCGTTCTGTTCGAACGTAACATTTTTGAGAACCTTTTAAGCTTTCAACAACAAAAAAAACATGCTGCGTGCATCATGCATTGCAGTGTTTCCCACAAAGACTAATTTGTGGCGGTGCGGCACACAATCAACACCGGCCGCCACACATTCCGTTTTGTTATTTATTTATTTTTTAACGCTATTTAAAACATGCATTCGTTCAGCTGCACTTCCTTTCCCTGGTCTCCCCTGTCTCTGTCACCACACACACACACACACAC
>NC_045741.1:18941341-18956030 GCF_008692095.1 Etheostoma spectabile | reverse complement strand
ACACACACACACACACACCGTGTGGTACAGGTACGTTCCGTACGTCTGTCAAAACAGTGTTGCCAACTTAGCGACTTTGTTTCTAGATTTAGCAACTTTTCAGACCCCTTAGTAACTTTTTTCACAACAGCAACTAGCAACAAATCTGGCAACTTTCTGTAAAAAGTCACCAGATTTTTTCCAGCGAGCATGCAAGGTTTTTCTTGTCAGCTCTCTCTGAATCAGTTTTGTGAGGAGCAAAGGAGCAGCCCCTCCCCTCTCTCTTCATGTGCGGCAGCACTGTGCAGGCAGGTATTAAGGGGAGAAGGGACAGGGTGCGCGGGCATCTTAGGTATGTGGAAGAGACGGTGGGACACGACGGGAGAAAGACACGGCTGAGCTGACCTGGCCTTGGGCAAGCCAGCCATCTTTGAGAATTCTTTATTGATCTTTTTCCCTCCATTTGTAGAATTAATTTTTTTAATTCAAAGATAAGCTACCTAAGTAATAATTATAAGGTAAAATAAATTCCTGTATTGAATTTGGGATTATTTGGCTAAAGATTTCTTTTTCTATCTACCTTGCTGACACAACCACTGAGCATTATACAAATTATTGTGTAATGATGTCACAAATATGTAAATGAGCATATGATGTCATCCCCCCGGGCCACAAATTGCTTTTTAATCTGTGGGAAACACTGCATTGATTCTGTTTTTCATTTACCTCTCTGAGTTACTTTAGGAGTTTCTTTGCCGGCATTTGTCAGTTTTTCCTTGAACGAGACTTTCTAGTGTAGGTCATCTGCTGTAGCCTCTTTTCTCCACAAAAAAGTCATAAGCCAAGCTAACTTTCACTGTACAGTTTGTCTCATTATTGGTCGATATTTACTAAAAACGCGTAATCGGACCGCCGATGAACTACAAACATATACACTCTGCCGAGAGCAACAACTGTATGCCTGTGCCTGATTGCCTGTTAATGTGAAGTGAAGTCGCATGTGGTCACTCAAGCGCAGGCACGTGCAAAAAACTAAATACACAAAACATTAGTTGAGTCTTCACCCAGCAGAGCATGGCAGGTTTACGTTCAAAGCAAAGAGTGAGAATAAAAGGCTAAAAAAGGTGGCACACAAGCGCCAGATAGTCACACAAGCATTAAGTAGTAAGCCCATTCCTAACTGTTATCGCCGCATGATGCTCACTTAAACGCCGTAAAGACCACCCACCTGTTTGGGGAGTGTGTCCACTGTCATTTCCACACTTCCTATTCATTTGTATGGCAGCAGCTAGGGATGTCACGATTCAATTTCTTTATTGATTTTTAAGGTCACAATTTGATTTAAAAAAAGATTCGATTCAAAAACAATTCTCAATTAAAACATGATTCAGAGTATTTTAATGTAGTTATTTTTCCCATGTGAAAGTATTAACGCCATTACAAAAAAAATGAAATAAAAAAAAATTCATATGAATCAATTTTTGGAATTCTATGAAACGATTTTGAATCGGTAGAGCTTGAATAGATTCATAAATGTGAATCGATTTTTTGCACACCCCTAGTAGCAGCCATGCAATGTATTCTGGTAGTCAAAATGATCTCTTGGTAAAAATGTCACCACTCTTAAGGTCTTAACATCCAGCTGGTTTTCACAGGGACAGCAAAGCAAGCACACAGACACACCGCATGGTATAAGCTCCATTTCTAATAGGGTCATTCATAATGAAAGGGACATTAGAGGTGCCAGGCTTTGAGTAGATAAAGTGGGCAACAACAGCCAGCTCAATTCAATTGGGTTTATGTAACTCCCAATATCAACAAGGGTAGTGCCCCCGAGATGTTTTGTTTTTTGGCTGTAATGTAGCAGGCAAGTGGCCCAAGAAAAAAAAAAAAGACATGTTTTCTGGTGGAGTCTTGTGAGAGCTGCTTCAGCCCAGTTGCTCTTGTCTGGTAACTCTATCAGAGTTAATACACAGCAGGCATAATCTCTGAGGGCCCCAGGTTCTGAGCAGCCGTAATCCTTGGACAGCTCATATCACACCGGAGCAGACGCAGCAGGTCCAGGGTCACGGCTCGGCCCCAGCACCCCCATCTCATTCATCCTCTCTGTTGACTCTCAGAGCTAAAAATATAAAGTGTCTCTTCTACCATGAGGAAACTTAAATCCTGTGTTCTTCTAAAAGAAGTATTATCTTGCGTGCATGAAATACGGGTAACTCGTGCAGGTCAGTTGCATAACAAGTGCAAAAAGTTAGTCTTGTCCTGTTGTTTTGTTTGAAGTCCTCAGAGGGAGCTGCTCGGGGTGAATGGGTCAATAAACTGCAGAAAGTATGTCTGACTTAAATGTCTGACGTTGGTTTCTTTTAAACAGGACTGTGGTCGTCACAGACTGTAACCAGATACACCGGGCCAGCAATCAGAGGCTCAGGAAGAACTTCTACCCACAGGCCTAGTAGGATCCTAAATGAGGTCACTACCTAAAATAAATGTGGGTATTACAGAAAGTGATCCTAATAATTTTACACACACACACACACACACACACACACAGTGTATACATACATATATACACATACACACACACACTGTATGATGATATGAAATATATCATATATAAGGAATTTGAATGTGCAAAAAGTGAGTTAGTTGCATACTAGCAGGTAAAATTAGCATAGAAATGTTCGCTAACGAACGACAGTCGGAACACAGCAAAAAGAGTCCACACATGCTGAAGCAGCAGCCGCAGCAACAACTTAGACCCAGCCAGCACTGCTGTTTGCTCTCCTCCTGGAAGGGAGATGCGGAGGGACCATAGACAGTATAAAAAAAATGGACAAAGCGACACCTAAGACTTCCATGGAGACCAGTGAAGGATATTAGAAGCACTTTTCCGGTGATGGCTGAGCGTTGCTGCGCAGCATCCAACTGAGCTTCAAGACGTAGGTGTGACGGGAACAACCTGTCTGAAATCGTTAATATTACTAGCGGTCCCTTAATTAGTAAAAAGTCAGCTTCTCCGGTGGTGTGTTCAACTGCGGTCTGAAATTATACAATCATTTCAAACTGTAAAGTAAAAGTTCAAATGGCTTAGAAATATTCAGATTACTACAATATGAATACAAGGAGAAAACACACTTGTTACCAGATAGCTGTTAAACCATTCTTAGTTTGAATATCTGATATTTGCCTTATCAGCACGTTTTCTCCTCTTCAACATTGAGGAAAATTAGCTACAGTGGGGCCAAAGTATTTAGTCAGCCACTGACTGTGCAAGTTCTCCTACTTAGAAAGATGATGTCTGGAATTTTCATCATAGGTACACTTCAACTACTGTATGAGAGAAAAAATGAGGAGAAAAAAAAAAGAAAAATCACATTGCAGGATTTTCAAAGAATTTGTCAATTATGGTGGGAAATAAGTAGGCCTATTTGGTCAATAACAAAAATTCTACTTAATACTTTGTAACTTAACCTTTCTTGGCAATGACAGCGGTCAAACGTTTACTGTAAGTCTTCACCAGGTTTGCACACACTGTAGCTTGTATTTTTGCCCATTCCTATATGCAGATCTCCTCTATAGCAGCAATGTTTTGGGGCTGTCGCTGGGCAACAGACTTTCAACTCCCTCCACAACTTTTCTAAGGGGATGAGGTCTGGAGACTGGCTAGGCCACTCCAGGACCTTGAAATGCTTTTTACGTAGCCACTCCATTGTCTGAGCAGTGTGTTTAGGATCATTGTCATGCTGGAATACCCAGCCACGTTCCATCTTCAAGGCTCTCACTGATTCATTCTTCCCTTAACGCGGATCAGTTTTCCTGTCCCCTTTGCAGAAAAACAGCCCCAAAGCATGATGTTTCCTCCCCCATGCTTCACAGTAGGTATGGTGTTCTTGGAATGCAACTCTGCATTCTTCTTCCTCCAAACACAACAAGTTGAGTTTTTACCAAAAAGTTCCATTTTGGTTTCATCTGACCACAAGATATTCTCCCAATCCTCTTCTGGATCATCCATATGCTCTCTGGCAAACTTCAGACGGGCCTGGACATGTACTGGCTTAAGCAGGATTTGGGTCACTGATGGTAGCCTTTGTTACTTTAGTCCCAGCTCTCAGCAGATCATTCATCAGGTCCCTCTGTTTAGTTTTGGGATTTTTGCTCACCGTTCTCATGATCATTTTGACCCCACGGGATGAGATCTTGTGTGGAGCCCCAGATCAAGGGAGATTATCAATGGTCTTGTATGCCTTCCATTTTCTTACAACTGCTCCCACAGTTGATTTTATTACACCGACCTGCGTGCCTATTGTAGATTTACTCTTCCCAGCCTGGTGCAGGTCTACAATTTTCTTCCTGGTGTCCTTCAACAGCTCTTTGGTCTGGCCATGGTTGAGTTTGGAGTCTGACTGAATGAGGCTGTGGACAGGTGTATTTTATATAGATAACAAGTTCAAACAGGTGCCATTAATACAGGTAACGAGTGGAGGACAGAAGAGTTTCTTAAAGAAGAAGTTACAGGTCTGTGAGAGCCAGAAATCTTGCTTGTTTGTGGGTGACCAAATACTTATTTTCCACCATAATTTACAAATAAGTTCTTTAAAAATCCTGCAATTTGATTTCCTGGACTTTTTTTTCTCATTTTGTCTCTCATAGTTGAAGCGTAACTCAGGTATGATGAAAGTTATAGACCTCTCTCATCTTTCCAAGTAGGAGAACTTGCACAATCAGTGGCTGACTAAATACTTTTTGGCCCCAGTGTAAATTGCATAATTTATGAACATATACATACACCAAAACCATCACAACACTCATAATTGCTCACCAAAGAACAATGATTTGTTAACCACAATATTGATTTACAATCATCGACATTGGGAGTTTACAAAGAGTGAGTGAAGGCAGCAGTGTATGGACTTGACACTGTAAATATAGCCCAATTATGGCTTTTCATCTTAAAGGAGGTGGTTAAGGACTTTTATAAACAAAACAATTTTCTTCTAGAGTAACTCAACCTTAAAGAGAAAGCTTTGATGGGTCACAATGTTAAAAAGCTTCATTAAAGACAGCCAACAGCAATAGAGCACAGACTGCCATGGTGAAATAAAACCCAGACAGCATTGGCTGAAGCTTGTGGGTTTATTGCCAAGGTGATGGAGCGTTGGAAGAGTTGGCTCATTAATACATCTTCTTCCCTATATCCTACTTTCTTTGTCCAGCCCTCCTTCACCTGAAAATAATGTTGCAGGTTGTTAACCTATCTATTATGATGTACGTGTAACTCTCCTAACTGCTGCAGGGACAGGTAGAAGGAAAGCTCATGAATTAACTTGTAGGTGTGTTGAAAAATGATATGTACTGTATTGTGTGTTTATTTGAGGGTTAGCTAAAGACGATGTATCTATCTGTGTGTGTCTGTGTGAAAACTTGAGTTTATTTTGTGTGACAGTAGTGTGTGCATTTGTTTTTTGTTTGTGTGTGTTCATGTGTGTAGACTGGAACAGGTATTGCCCCCTTCAAATATTTATGCGAGTTTGTATTTATAGACTAGAGACTAAAAGCACAGCAGCCATTTGTCATCAACCCTGCTAACTCTGCCAAGGTGAGAGGGGGAGTAAAAGAAAGAGAGAAAAGGAGAGAGAAAATAAAAAAAACTTAACAGATTAAGAGAATCAAGGCAGACAGGCATGAATTCAGGAACACAGACAGAAATATTTTACTTTTGACTGTCAAAACATCAAAAATAGCTAAATATGTGAAAATAAAAAAGGTAAAACAGAAGTGCCTTTGGAGGATTTCTAATAAAAAGTGAACAATTTCTGTTCATTAATCTTTTTGCTGTACTGGCCTGGCGCCAGATCTACTAAACGGCAAATCAACATAAAAATGTCCCTAAGCAACCTTAAATTCCTTAGTTTCTGGATGCCTCACGTTTAAATACTTTCATAAGAACCAAATGCTCACAGCTATTAAAGCCTTACACTATTTCACATTAGGAAGTAAGTCCAGCCAGATGGTTCTGCACACAATTTACATCCAATGTTAATGTTCAGTGCCAGTGTGAGGTTTAATGTGTCCCATGTTGCAGTAAAAATAATGTTGTAGAAATAGTGGAGGTGAACAGTTGTGTATAGCACTTCTGACTTATTTATGTCTGTTAACTTAAACATGTGTTTTAGTTGCCTAACCTTAACCATATCTTAAACACAACCTATATATTGTATTTACCATAACATCAATCTTTCTCTAATCTTAAAGATTCAATTTGATGAGCGTTTGATCAACAGCACTCTGTTTATTCAACATGAGGCTGGAGAGCCAGGAAGTTAGTTTAGCATAAAGACTAGAAACAGGTAAAGGATGTCCAAAGGTAAAAAGAAAAAATCCACCTAACAGCACCTCTAAGCCTCACTAATCAACACGACATGTCTCGTTTGTTTAATCCGAACATGAAAATAACTATCCTACCCCAGGAACGCTTGGCTGTGGTGTCAGTTGCATCATAAAACAAGAAACCCATGTAAAGAATTTAACACTCTTAAGGCCCAATGATTGCTCTGAGGAATATGCAGCAAGAGCTACAGATGAATCAAGCAACACAGCATCTGCACTCTAATCTGCAAAGGCCCCTGCACTGGTAAAGCTCCCATTAACACACTTCCAACTGGACACTGTCACTAAGAGACACTTGTAATTACATACATTATACACATGACCTGGGTAACTTAGGTTAAAGGATTAAGAAAACCCAGATAAATAGATATCTGATGAAGTAACCTGATTATTGGGAAGTGTCTAAGCTTAACCAGGATTCTTAAAGTATCTTCTTGTACTGATGCTAAAAAACTCAACATAAACTCTGACTGTAAGTAATCAAAACTACATTGACACTCCAATTATTAACTGAAGCTTTTAATTATCAGAAAAGTTGATTTCAACAGCTGAAAAATAGACAACTATTTTAACAAATACAACAATTTCATAATAAAAGCCTACAACTAATCGCACTTAAATTTGTCAATACTGGTTCAAAGTAGGTTATAGGAGGGCACTATGCACAGTATGACTGACCAAGTGCACTTGCACTGGGGTTTTGGATAAAATTATCTAAACTATAGCACTAGATTTCAAATATATTAATCTGATTTCTTGACTAAGCCTGATTCCTCACAGTAATCTAGTTCCTTGTACAGCACGTGTACATCAGCTCCTTAATGCATGCTCTCTGCTTAATCTGATCTTGCCTTGGATGCAAATTTATTTGATAATGTGGCTAAATTGCAACACCTTGTAGTTAAAGGGATAGTTATGATCTTTTAAAGTGGAGTTGTATAAGGTACTTTTCCATGGTCAATGCTACTGTTAAGCCCATTAATTTGGACAAGTTTGCTCAATTCAATTCAACAACTTTATTAATCCCAAAAGGGGCAATTAGTTAAGAGCAGCTAAAGACCACACACATACAGTACAGCACACAAGCCTACATAAACGCCTACACCATAGAGAGTAGTTATCCATTTAAAAGTCAAATTGTAGAAGGGATAAAAGAGTTAGAGTGGTAAATATAACAACATTGTGATGGCAACAGAAAAAATTCACTTTGAAGAACATGGTCTGTAGAAGACAAAACGCTTGTTGCTTGTTGCTTGTTGATTACAAAAAAAAATTAAATCTCTTTGTTTCACACCAATAATTTTAGGTTTTGACTATACTGTTTAGGCTGTTTCTGTCGTTGTGAAACCAAAAGATAAAAAAAAAAAAATCATAAGGCTTTTGATAAAAGATTGATAAAAACAACAGAGCTGATAGGGATAAACTGACACGTCACATGAGGGGGTGTGTTTGTGTGATATGATTAGCCAACACAGCAGGTGTTGATGAGGAGATTCAGATTGATATTGTGTCCTGAGGGAAACAATCACGGGAGGTAGCACGCTGCAGGGGGACGGCTGCAAACCAGACGCTACCACAAGGAGAAACACACTGAGGAAAGACTTCTCCCCTCTTGTTTTCCAACATCACAAACGTTTGTCAGGGGATATCAGTCCACTGATGAAGACATTATTTTGAGCTCATTGAGTGTAGAGGTCACTTTTCATGCCTGGGTGCTCCGGTAAACTACTAAGACCCACTTGATATTGTTTCTCCCTCCAGATTTCCGGGCATACAATCTAAATCTTCCGAAAAACCGCCAACCTGCTGAAACCACTCAGACAATCAGAGCTGATTTTCTGGAACAAATCCCCTGATGCTTCTTTCAACAGTCGATACCTGGTTACTTGTGATTACGAAACCAATTGCAGCCCCCCCCCCCAGTCAGCTTAACACTGCAGCTACTGTGGGAACATGAGAGTTGGTTGTCATTACTAATTAATGCATTGTCCAGGGGAACAGACACAAGCACAAACTAAGGTGCATCTATCTTCACTAGCTGGCTGAGACCTGAGGAAGGTAGACCTGTACCTCTTTGTGATGAACCATCAAGACATCTGTAGGGATGGGCCGGGGGCCTGTAAAGGCTCCAGACAGCCCTTCTGGATATTGTTTATATGTGTCAGAAATATATCGCCCAGCAATGCACCAGATTTAGCAGATTCCTCTTATTGTTTGCATCAACACAAAGGATAAACAGCCATTAAATGAGGGTTGTTAAAAAGCGAGGCCCTCTGTGAGGCTTCTGCAAAGTCCTTTGAAAGTTAGAGAAGAGCCTGTAGGAGGAAATTATGTTGTACTCTATTGTTCAAGGACATGGGGGGTTTACCGCTCCAAAGCAATTGGTTGGACATATTTCTGTAAGCTTTCTGCGGGGACCACATTAACACAGGATGACTACCATGTCTAATTATTGTCTCAGCAGCCCATTGACGGCAAGCTAATGAGTCTGTATGAACACATAGTTCAATTATACAGTACACACAGTGATAAATGGGGGGAGTTTGGGTCAGGGTAACAATTGGCAGGCAAAGAGAACCTTGAGCTTGTCATAATGAGTTTGCTTCGAATAGTTATAATAACATTTCACTAGCAATGAGGCCCTAAATTATCGATAGAAATGGGGCCCTTAAAACAACACTTCCTCACAGATAATTGGAAAGGTTACATCAACCAGACTGGAAAAACATTACTGCAAATCTGCTCAACTATTCATGAATAGTGAATTCATCCATTCACTTGTGGCTCAACGCACAATGCTACTAGACGCACACAAACCCATGCATAATTCAGCCTTGGCAGTAGGGCTGTCAACGGATATTCTAAAATTGAATAAATATTCAAATATGTAGTCAAACTGTAAAAAAAAAAAAAAGACACTCAAATATGAAAACATTGTTCTAATGTGAAAAAATCAGCACTGCAAATAATGAGGCTGAAGAAGAATACACCTGAATACACATGATTTTGGGCTGCTGTCATACCAGCAAAACATTTCAGAAGACCTTGATAATGCATCTCCACATTGCAACGTTGCATGGATAAGTCACCTATGTTTTTTAGGTTTTATAATACATTTCTTAACTTGTTGCATCATCCTATAAAAAAACACAATTATACAGAATCCTGTTCTGTTTTATTATTCTTCTAACATGACATTGTTGTCACCACTCCCTTGTCTTTTAATAAAAAATGACTCCCTGTGGAGCTATTTGAAAGATTTTCCCTCCTTGGCAGTCCAGTCTACCATTGTCTGACAACTCAAAACATCTGGGTTATAAAAATACTCTTTTTATGTCAAGGTACTGTATTCTTGTTTGGAGTACAAACTCTATTCAAGCATGATCATTTGGAGTCACAGCCAAAGCCAACTCACCAATGATACTGTTTAACTAAAAGAAAGATTTGCCAAGAATTGAACAATGTATTTTTGTTTTCCAGTGATCTCTGCAGTTCCAGGTAATGATAATTCGGAACACCATGTAATCACTCCTTGTTTCAAGTATTTGTGCTACACTGAGCTAGCCGGCTGTTGCCAATAGCTTCTTATTTACTATGCTGCCATAAAGAAAAACAAATAAGAGTATTCTTGAAATGTTGCTTTTAAGGATTAATCAATTATCAAAGTAGCTGCCCATTCATTTTCTGTACTAGAATTGATTTATCAACTAACTGTTTCAAATCGTATAAACGAGTATAAAACAACCTTTTGTTCAATTGTAACAGACCACTGCTTCTGCTGTATATGGATAATTAAACCAACAATTTATACCAGGCCTTATACCATCTATACATGGTAATCATGTTTCACGATGTGTTATACAAGATGTCTCGTTCCTAAAATCTCAATGAGTTGCCTTTTGGTATGCAACAAAAAGGAAACTCTTCCAAATACTTTTTCCAGGTACATTAAGATAAGTTTATAATGGCCACAGGATCAGTGGGCCAGCAGCTTTGCTGAAGGAACAAGCACAGCAAGAATGACTGTTGAGGGCATCATGACCTATAATCACTAAAACTTGTTCACCCTGACCCTTTCTTCAGTAATCAAATAAGGAATGCGTGTTTTTTTCAGATATTTGCCAGGTCAAATCAATATTAAGATGACTTGTTCTTGGTAGTGCAGCCAGTGGCGGATTTGGCAAATTGGTGGCCCAAGGCGTAACGACTGAATGGTGGATAGGCAGGTAAAGCTGATCTATGGGGAAGTAAAGATTGGAGAGGAGAGAAAAAAAACCTTCCCCTTTAAACCGTGCATACATTTTATGATAATCACAATGGAACCCAAAAGAGAATAAGGTTTCAACACATGTCTTTGCCAAAATGCGAGGAAAACCAGCATTGTTTATTTTTTTTAAGATTAATATCAAACTATCAACAGGGTTCATACACCTTTACCAAGGTCAATTTTAAGCCCATTTAAAGCACTTTCAAGGTCCATTTTAAAGTTTTTTTTCAGCACCTTACACCACCATAAATTACAAACCAATATATAGTCAAAATTATTATTTAGTGTTTTTTGTCAAATTAAAAGGACATAATGCTATAAACACCCAAAATTGTGTTTTGGAGGATCAGCTATTTAAGCAAACCCCCCCCAAAGCAAAAATTGCAAAGTTGCCATCATCAAGAGCATAGCCTATCCTTTCATAATAACAAATCAGGCTTCTGCATGTCTAAGTGGAGATGGATGTATTTACAATAGCCTCCACATTTAGAAAGTGCATTCAAGAGACAGAACAGATGCAAAAATGTTTAACATAACTTTTTTTAGTTAATCTTTCACAGAACTTGGTGGCTACAGAGTAATTATTGAATGTTTCAATATGTAGCCAATCAAATACCTTTTGACTGCAACAGTGGCATAAAACAGACAGCTAGGGGAGCCTTAACTTAAAACCAGAGATAATTTCTAATAATTCTAATGTGAAATGTGAAATTATCACCAGCCATGAAGCAGGCAATTGGTGTGTATGGAGAAAAAAGTAAACCCTTGGCTACAGTGATGCATGTAGTTTAAAGTCAAGATCATGCTTATTGTTTCACAATCAACTATATCAACATTTTATGTTGATTCACAACTATATATTATTGTTATTATTTTATTTTAACAAATGAGCCTTACAACTGGCCTCTTCATCTGCCTCCTCCTGATCACTAACTGGTTCTGTCCCTATCTCTGAATCTGCAGCCTCTTCTTCATCCCTCACTGTCAATTCTTCATTTCCCTCTTCTCTTTCACTTATTTCTGCACCTTCTTCTGTGGTCTTCTCCTGCTCTGACCAGCCTGGTCCGTCCAGTTTCCTGCCTTCTCCTTCTTCAATTCCCGCCTTCTCTTCCTCCTGGAAACTACTCAGAATTTGAATACATCCAGCCCTGCATCCAGTCTTTGCTAGGGTTCAGGGCCGCCACACCGAAGCAAACTCGCTATGGCACACCGTAGTAAAGTTGGTTTTATATTGGACGTTGGCTAGTAGACACAGTCGAAAAATCTATTATGGAGTTTGGAGTTATAAAACCAACTTTACCATGGTCTGTGACAGCTCGTCCCCATTCGCTTTTTCAGCATTTTCAAGCATTGCATCCAAAATTCATTCACTTTTCAAACCCAGAAAACACCACGACAAAAATCAAGCATTCAAGGATTCAAGCCTGTATCCGTATAACCAGCAAGTTATGGTAAACCCCCACAAACAGCCATATACTTAGCAAAACATCACGGTCATATCCTTAGCAAACATTGTCAAGATGAATAATTGACTTTGTATGTGTGAGTGAGTGAGTGAGTGAGTGAGTGAGTGAGTGAGTTAGTGAGTGTTCAATTGGCATTGCACTTCAGATTGACATTTCAAATATTCTACAAACAAACCTGTGTAAATACTAGTGTGTGTGCGTGTGTGTGTGTGTGTGTGTGTGTGTGTGTGTGTGTGTGTGTGTGTGTGTGTGTGTGTGTGTGTGTGTGCGTGTGTGCGTGTGTGCGTGTGTTTGCAGCATTGCCATGAGGTGAGAGGATAACAAAAAACAACAGCAGTTAATCATTGGGATTAAGAAATATGAAACTTTTTTAAATGATTACCTTCTCTCTTTTGTGTCTTTTTCCCTTCCTTTCTCTCTTCCTCATCCCTCTGTTTCTTTTTCTCTGCCGTTTTTTACTCTCTCCCTTGTCTGTCTTTATCTTCTTCTCCTTTTTCTGTTCTTCTCCTGCTCTTCTTTATGAAACAATGTGATATCCCCTTCATTTAAATTTGCCGTAGTGGCATGTTCAACGCTATGGACGTTGTTGTTCCTATCTATCTCCCCAACAGTAAACAGTCATCTTTGGCAGCGTTGCCAAATACTTATTGGCGTCTTTTCGCTTTTTTCGTTTATTTGAGAGACTTGGGTAACTTTGTTTCATTTTCGTGCATAAACTCGTCTTGCTTCGTCTCTGTTAGTGACGGGAGGCTTGTGTGTTTATCTTTAGCCGTGCAACGTGACGGACTTTTCCAATTAATTGTGTAAGTAGGCACTGTATTACGTACTAAGAACTAGTCCATTTCATTGTGAAAGTAGGGGGTGTATGTGATGGGACAAATTACTATGAACTGGACATTTAACTACTACTCCAACGTTTCAAGAATATTAATATAATTTACCATCATTTTTGAAGGGGGCTTTTTATTTTATTTTATTTTGGAGTTTGGTTGGGGGCCCCCTTATTACTACAACTGGTAGGGGGCCCCAAGAAGCCGCCTTCCTATGTCTCTATGTTAAGACCGGCACTGAGTGCAGCATCTTTAAGTTGGCATCAAATTGACAAATTTGTTTATTTACAGTCTGCTTCCTCAGCCAGCAACCACTCTCTCATTGCTCCATGGCACACTAGTCCTACAAAACAAGCTCAGCATCCAACAGTAGGCAGAGGTGAGCTTACTATGTCACAAATTGCAGGGCTAAATTTAAATGCATCTGACTGATGGGGTGATGCTTCCTGGCTACATACTGCACACAAAGTCCCTGTTACTCAGATCTCATTTATACTGCATGGTGTGGCAAATAAAGCAACACTAGATATCTTCTCCCGCTTCAGTCCAACTACAGGTTGGAAGCGGAACTGTCCCATTATGTCTCATTCAAACTACAGATCCCCTACCCGATATGGCAAACTTATATAGTGCGGTTATAGCCTGTAGAGAGCCGCAAAGCAAATGCAGAAGTGCCGTTCACCCTGTCATGAGTAAATGAACCACTGAAATGATTTTGAAAACCTGTTAAGTTACAAAAAGTTATCTAGTGTTGCTTTAAAGAAAACTCCATTAACTCCTCAAGCAGACACAATTTCCAGAACAAAGCAGTTTTGCTAAAATAAGTCAAGTGAGAGCACTGCGTTGTGTTCAAAGAGAATACAGTCTGTTACCTCCGTATGCCTATGGTCAGATGATTGTTATATCTCTTTAGCAGAGGTCAAACAAAGTCAACAAAATCAAACATTACATAGCACGGTTACACAGTAACTTCACCTACAGTGACCTAGAACTGTATGTTCATTATGGAGGTTTGTGGTGCTGTTGGATTGTGTTGCATTACACTGACAGGTGTTCCTATTATTCTTTCAACCCCATTATATCACTAATGGTGTGGAAACTTCGGGATTTTAAGAATTTGACACTTGAGTATGGATTTACATATAACAAAACACAGAAATTAACATTTCAATAAAAAACAATACTTTTTAATTTGAGACACTTCTTATGTACACAGCTGCAGCCTGGGTGGATATTCAACCATACTGACAGTTTAAAACTTGACTGCTGATTTACATCTAACTCTCCTGCGAATATAATCATAAAGCATTCCTAACAAAGTGAAACTCACTGAGAAACTGTCTTGGATGAATACAGTTTTTAAAAAGTAAATCAGCCATAAGGTTGCTGGACTAGTCTGTAAATGTTGCACACTGACAGAAGCCACAACCTTCACCATCCTTTGTTAGCGATGTACATTACGATTGTGACATTTGCACACGATTGTTGCAATGTGAAAGTTATCTTACCACTCAGACAAACAAGCTCCCTGTTTCTGTCTTGCTCCTAACTTTTCGCTCATACACTCACAATCTTCAAACAACAGACGTGGCATCAGCATCATAAATCTGACAAGGCTTTCACGTTTAAGATTGTGTGAGTGAAATATGTGGCTAAAACCAGATTTTTCCTCAGCTTACATCATTAAAAAGTCACTTGAGGTCAAACAAGGGCAAGGTGTGCTATGTAATGGTCATAGTGTGTTGTGTAATTCAGTGTGC
>NC_045741.1:18937200-18941331 GCF_008692095.1 Etheostoma spectabile | reverse complement strand
ACATTTTCTATGTATATCTCTGTAAATGCAAATATCTACTTCATCCACACCACAGCAGAAGATCCAAAAAAACATGATACATCTTTTGTGGAGAAAAAAGATGTATATTTGGGTCAACAGGCAGACACTGTGGTTTGCTAATCCTTTATAAAGTTGTGTAACAAAGGCTGGGACTTAATGCCTGCTGTGAGATAGTTTGGGCAATTGCTCTTTAATATTTAATGGGATTAAATTTTTTAATCTTATTCAAACTAGAATGTTTTGAACAAATCTACTTTGTTTCACAACTTCTTAGTTGGGCATAATTCAAGTGATACAGTTTGCTGGTTAAACTTCCAGAGAAAAGGAGGGCAATATCAATTATTGGCTCCCTGATCAGATAGCACAGTGGCTCTTTAACAAATTCTACAATGGTTGTATTGATGCAAAATTCAATTTTCACTTAATCTGATGATGTACTGTAATTCTCTCAATCATGAATACTTAATTAAAGCACCTGCCAAATTCTGTAAAAGTAAACAATAATGGAATATTGAACATAATTAATTTTTCTGGGCAAAAACCAGAGTAGTTTTCTTGTGTTACTGCTGAGTATCAACTAGTGTACTTTACTAGATTTCTGTATTTGTTTTGCAAGTCATACATTTTTACTAATACAGTAAAACAAACTAACTGTCAGTTATCTGTGAGAATTATTAACCAGACAATTATGGACCAACGTATAGTTTCAGCTGATAAATAGGTCCAGAAAATCTCAAATGAACATGTGCACTACTAAATATGTGACTTCCAAAGTGAAAAAGGCCTATGATCTTTTCCTGTGTTACATCCTTCACCAGGATCCTATTTTAACTGTGGTGGTTGGGATTGGCTGGCTGTGAGTAGGCTATTTCTGTTTTGTTTAATATTTTACTATTTGTTTTTTTCCACTGTGTCCTGTCAGTTACTCTGTTGGCCCCGCCTCTGCCTGTCTCTATTGTGTTTCCCCCGTTCTCCACCTCCTGCCTCCACCAGCTAGCTAGCTGCCTCCACCAGCACACACCTGCTCATCATTTCACCTTCACCTCTCCCGCCGTTTGCACCTGCCAGACATCAACTACAATCAAGCTCAGTATTTAAATCCCAGATCTACTCACCATCTTTGCCTGATCGTTGTTTCAGCCATATGGTCATCTTCCACCTTCCCGCTGTCTCCAGTCAGCTGGCTTCTCCATTTGGTCCCCCCCCCCTCACAGCTCCTCGCTCCACCCTGCCTCTGCTTTCAATCTTTCTTCGGCTCCTCTGAGCCCCGTACCCCAGTGTCTGCTCCTCGGCTTCCTCTGCTCCGATTTGTCCTGCCTTTCCCTTCGCCATCCTCTCCTGCCTGCCCTTCCCTCGCTATCCTCTTCAGCCTTCCCTGCCCTTGCCATCCTGCCTTCTCTCTCTCGAGTTTTTCCCTCTGTGCAAATTCAAATAAAACCCGTTTGTTGCCTTGCATTTGAGTCTGTTCTGTCCTTAGCCGTAACACTAACTTTAAAACATAAAGTATAATGGTGGATGCTCTTGATGATCTCACAATGTCTAATGTGACGTCAAGCCTCAGATGATCCGTTAATTAATAACTTCTTGGTGACCAACAATTGAGGAATGCCATTGTACAAATGCTAATATGACTCAGCAGCATACTAATTAAGAGCATGATTCTTTGTCAAACCTTCCCTCCATTGAACATTTTTCGAAAAGATTTGTTTTAACAGCTAAATCATTCATTCATTATTTATTTACAATACAATAAATGTCATGCCACTGGGCCGACTGCCAGGCCAATGGGAACCCATTGGCCAGATTTTTAATTTTTAATATTTTTGATATTTATTCTATAGAGATGCACGAGGTGACTGTCTTTGGGTAGTTCACGTCTGTATCAACAGAACAGTTGAGACTGTTATTTAAACTGCTTAAGTCAGTTGAACAGGTGAAGCAAAGATAACGTTGGTAGCCTAACGGTTACTAACAGGCTCAGTACTGACTGACACTCTAACATGCTAACGGATTCCGTGTTTGTGTTTTTAGCTGAGCTGGACCGGCACATTTTTGGGTGCTCTGTTGTGGCATATAATAATAAGACTGAATAAATGTTATAGCATTTGTCTTTAACTATAATGTGATCACAGAAACATTCACACTCCCACACAATCAGCTGCTGCTGTCTTCATCATACACAATCCTCCAAATACATAACATCGACCTTTTATAAATGTCATTTATCAAAATCCAAGTTTGGAGGGATAGACAACGTTATGATGTCAAAGGCCACACAAAGAACTCCATTTATCATTTTAAAGACCTTGTTGGTCCGTCCACTCGTTATCTAAGCTAGTGTTGCTGTATGTGCAGCTGTCAAACTGTGAAACTATAGAGTACAACACTAAAAATGGAGCAGAAACTGAAATTACTGAAGATGCAGCCACAAACAAGAAGTCCCACTATTAATTGTGGGTTTTCTGAACTGCAGCTGCATGTTGAATCTACCCTATGAATGTTTGGTGGTTAAAATTACAATTCTGTTGTTAACTGGGGCAAGACACATGATAATATTAGTCGTTTCGAACCAGATGATGATATACTGCATATGTATATGTTTTATTCAGATAAAGTTGTCCGTGCTATTAATAAATGCAGGGGGAATGCATGCATGGAATGCATGAGACAGATTAATACAATATGTTTCCAGTGATCCCAGTCAAAATGTTACATCACCAGAGTGATCTGTTTACAGTAAGCTGGGCTAATAAATGGGAGATTAGTCCACATCTGAAGCCAGTTCCTAGAAGGAGAACACTGTGAAATTTTAACTGAGTGTGCCATGTTGTGATGGTGCGGCCCAAGCCAATAGATCGGCTCCCAGATGATGTCACCTTTTTCTCTGGCAGGGCTTTATCAGTGAGGTCAGACCAGAATATTAGGCATGTTATTTTCCAAGCCAGCTGTCTTTTTCTCACAGAGACTTTGCAAACACTCGTCAGTGGCCTAACTGCATATGAATATTCCCCGAATCCAACTCATACTAAAACTAACCATACACCCCTTCTACACTTTATTTTGCAGCTGGAACAAGTATTTGTCCAGCTGCTAAATGGCAAAGTGTCTAAACAAATTGTCTTGACCATTATTACAATGGAACCACTGGGATTTTTCATTTAAATCCCTTTTCAACAGTTTTAGGTTTCTCAAACAGATTGATATAGAATACGGGATCTTTTTTCATGTAGGTCTTACATCTTGGATCAAGAAGAGGTCCTCCTAACTTTACCTTGTAAAATAAAAATGTTTGGATAATTGAATCATTAAGAAGTGCTTTGCTTTGGTTAGAGGACTGTATTTGACCTTTGCATTCAGAAAATGTATACGGTTTGTTTACTGAAACATGTCAGCTTCAGAGATAAAACCGAGACCAGCGCTACATTCTGGAAAAACAAAACGTTTTAAAAGCTCTAAAAAACAACTTAGCACCTCTAAGAGAGCACTTTCCTCAACTTCTCTTACACTTCAAGGGTTATCTGAATCTTATGGCAGAATGTGCAATAGCCAGTTCATTTTTAGGAGCTAAATTTCATTGCGGCTGAAATGCATGTGAACTACTGGTGTGTGAAATCATCTTCACTCAAAATGACCTCACAGCCTTCTTGGTGGGCCAAATTGAAGCTGCTAGATCCCCTTATCAGGGCTCTTTTTGCAATCCACTCAACTTACTTCCACCTTAATAAGGTTCATCTTGCGGTTGTAGCTCTGGGAGGACGGACAGGTAGCCTGGCTCTTACTGATAGACCTGCTCACTCCCTGCAAGGCGATTTCACTTTCATGCTATTATCTCTCTCAAGTCGGAAAGAGATTTTAGAAGTCAAAAGTCAAGTGCTCTTAATCAGCAAATGCTAGATCAAACAGCTGTGTGCACGTGTCTTCACCATAGACAGTAAAAGAAATGGACCCATTGATCCTGTTGCTCTGGACAAAGACCAGTGACAGCTATTAGAAGCACTTTTCCGGTGATGGCTGAGTGTTACTGCGCAGCCTCCCACTGAGCTCGACGACGTAGCTGTGACGCGAGCAACCTGTTTGAAAGTTGTAAGTCTTCTGGTAGCTGTGCCAAGG
>NC_045741.1:18936143-18937190 GCF_008692095.1 Etheostoma spectabile | reverse complement strand
AATCATTCCCAATCTTGCAGAGATGGACAGCGTAGGTATATGTAAGGAGAGGCACAGGATAATTATTGCTAACTAAAATGCTAGTTAACAGTAGTAAATCAACTTAAACAGCTAATATAAGTCCAAACTGACTGCGAGCTTCTCTTGACAATACGGTGATTTGTTGACTATGCAACAACAAGTCGCTGGGTTATTACACAATCGTTAGCCTATTTTTACAAAAACGTCTGATACGGAGCCATAACGTAACATACAAGGTAATGGAGCCTTTTATACATTGTTGTGTTTGTTTAGAAATAAACAATGGACAACTAAAGTTTTTAAACGCTTCAGATGTAAAGTTATTTGCTGTCAAAGTGGCGCCAAAACAAATGGCACTGAATGGAATGCTAACTGGCGGGTAAGTGCTTTGTAGCATTAAAATGGCGCCATAGAAGCTACGCTTCCTGGACGCTCGCTTACCCCTTGGTCTGCATAAGAGCATTTTTTTCATTATCGATTAATCTATTAATTACTTTCTCAGTTATTCAATTAATCATTTGATCTAGAGAATGTCCAAACAACAGTCCAGAACCCAAAAGTATTCAATCTAATATCATAGAAAGCTAAAGGGGGGCTTGATAAATAAACAACAAGAAAATGCAAATCAATCGCATAAATCAAAACTTTACCAGCAGCGATGCAAATTCACAACAGTTTTTCAATAAAAGGTTTAAATATTTCCACCAGCCTTTCTACCATTTTGGTGGGACAGTTTGTGGTCCTTCTGGAGATGCTGCTGAAGTGAGAGAGAAAGCGACGGGAGAGAGGAGAGTTTGGCGGTAAAAAGACATCAAGTGAATGTAGTCAGTCTGCAGTTTGCACTAAGAAATGCTGCAGCTCCTCAAGACAACGTTATTATGGTCACGTCATATTACGTCATAATAATTAAACAACACAATGGCATTGGTTGATGTCTATATTTGCAGTGTGAACACTTAGAAATATCGTTGCTATATTAAAACGTCCCCAGTGTGTAAAGGCCTTAAGAAGACCAGCAAATATTTA
>NC_045741.1:18932139-18936133 GCF_008692095.1 Etheostoma spectabile | reverse complement strand
GCTGGAACCAATCACTCTCTGGTATTTTTGAGTATCAAAATTGCTGTTGATTGATTTTTCTGTCAATCCATTAATCTACTAGTTGATTACTGGTTTAAGCTTGAGTACAGTGTAATTTTTTTTATCTTTGCTTTTTAATAATAATTCTTGAAGCTTGTAAGTGCGTAACTTTTTGATAATAATGAACGTCCATTACATTAAAGCCATTGCCAAATGAGTTGTTACAAAGCTAATTAAGACTATCCACTCCACACAACTTTTTCTGTATTTCTTAGTATAGCTATTTTCAGAAACTGGTGTCGTCCAGGGACTTTCACACGCAGAAACTCAATTGAAGATAATTACCTCATCTGAAGAGTCCATGTTTTTTTAATCCTGTGTGCCCTCCTTGGCTACTAGCAACTGCATGGAAGAGGGCTGGGGGCGGTGCACGGTCAAGGAAACCTTGTATTGTCATGGGGTCAACAGTAACTACGCACTACAGCTTTAAGAAAGTTTGTATACTCTTTACAGAAAGGAGTTGCATGGTCTTATACAAAGAATATCCAAAATGGTGGTCAGCACAGCAAACAACTTTCTTTGCTATGATTGATTGCCTTTTTCAATGGCTCGATTTATGAACAGCCAAAGTACTTTTTTATGCTTTAGACATTATAGATCATACAGCAGCAAAAACATCATAGCTGCAGAATATTCTTTGACTATCTTTCTGACCCTGGCCTGGTGCTTACAGAGCTGAGCGCCAAGCGGATGATGCTGAGGCTGCTGCCTGTCTAATCTGCTTCCAGCCTTTTTTCTTCACAGCTGTCTCATTTACTCCCACCATATCATGACTGCCATTAGCAGACTACCTGCCAAGTGAAAATGCCATCAGCTGCATTGAACACGACCACATTGTGGCATCACACATCCTCTAAAGGTCTGCTAATTCCATTTCCTGCAGTGATGGAATGCCATTGCACCACATAATGGAGATGACAGGATAGAGATTTGATGTCCTACGCCTGGCACTTTATTAGAGGAATGGATTGAGAAAGTGTGCTTAAAGAATAACTTCAGACAATTTTTTACCTGAATCGTGATCGCTAGTTATCTACGAGTACTGTCAATGAGGGGGGGGGGGGGGGGGGGGGGGGGGGGTGCTACAGCTAATGTCACTTAATTTGGCTCGATACTGCCGGTAGCTAGCTCTGCCTGCTAGCTGCAAGCTGCGTCCGGGATGAGGGGGTTCAGCTCGGTTTTGGTACTAATCATCACGCAGCAGTTCCATGGGTAATTGTTAGTTGCTATACTGACTTCCAGCTCATCCATTTTGTGCACTTTTCTTCTGCTTTCTCTCCCGCCACCTTCATCGCCTTCCACTGTTGACAACAATCAACAGAGCGCCCGGTGTTCTGGCCATGTCCCAGAGGCTCCACAGGTCATGCCTTCGCAACAACAACAACAACTTGTAGTTTTTTTCC
The DNA here is from genome assembly GCF_008692095.1 of Etheostoma spectabile. Classification (NCBI taxonomy): domain Eukaryota; kingdom Metazoa; phylum Chordata; class Actinopteri; order Perciformes; family Percidae; genus Etheostoma; species Etheostoma spectabile. The sequence goes on along the minus strand of NC_045741.1, from coordinate 18,934,670 downwards.
CCTTCTTGCACAATAAACGTGAACACTACCACACAGACTTCCACTGCATTCAAAATGGATGAGCTGGAAGTCAGCATAGCAACTAACAATTACACATGGAACTGCTGATGATTAGTACCAAAACCTGGCTAAACCCCCTCATCCCGGACGCAGCTTGCAGCTAGCAGGCAGAGCTAGCTACCGGCAGAATCAAGCCAAATTAAGGGACATTACAAACTTTGAATTTATTTGGTTTCTTCTCAATGTCTGAGTTGAAAACACATATTGTTGTCACTTAAGGGTCCTGTTCATGTTGTATGGAAATTTTAATTGCATTTTGTGTCTGCTAAGAGGCACAAAAGCACTCTTTAAAACATGCCCCCACAACTGCCATTTTAGCTAACGGCTCTGGTCATTAGCTGCAGCAACTCTAGTTTACTAGCATAGATTTTCGTTGTTTTTTTTCCTATTGACAATACTCGTAGATAACTAGCAATCGTGATTCAGGTAAAAATCAGCTGAAATTATCCTTTAAGTCACTGATGAAAAACATGTGACACAAGTGACACAGAAGAATACTTCATTAATAGCTTCAGTCATAGCTTGTGACATTAGAGGTTAAAAAAAAGTGTTTGCATGGCCCCATTATACCTTGTGTTCATTAGTGTGTATATGGCAACAGATATTAAGATGATGAATATATTTTCGGTTTGTACAATGTCTACATATTTTTGCATACAGTATGTGTGTGGGAGTATGTACACACAATTGTGTCAGTTTGTCCTATTTCTATAAACAGTCTTGAAGTCCTTGAACAAGAGCAAGGTCTAAATTTGCCAAAGGACAAACACTGAGAGGATGAATGTTGTACAGTTAGGAAACTGGCTCTGGCACCTTTAATAAAGGCTGTTTTTTCTTTTTTACGTACAAGGTGACCTTGTCCATTCCTGAAATCCTGCAGGAGCTGATCATCAATGTGAGCCTCTACAGAGCCACTGTATTGATCCAGAATGAAAGCCTCATTCCATGCAGATTTCTCCATCTGTGTAGTAAATCTGAGTAAAGGCCCTTTGTGACTGGCATAAAATAGACCATCTAAATAAATGAATATTGTCTTGAAGGCATGAGACACCGCAAAGATAAAGGCACAGGTTTGAAATAAATTGTTCCTGCCTAATGTTTGTTCAACAACAAATCATGAATTTAAGTAGGCTAGTTTCTTGCTCTTTATCTCACCACTGCAGCAAATAATGTCCATTGGTCAAAGCATGGATTAGGCTAATTCATGAAAAAAAGTTTTATTCTTTAACATGTTATAAAAGAGATTTTTTTTCTTCCTTTACTACCTATGCTCATGCTTCTTTCCATTTCTTAACACATTGGTGTTAAAAAAATGTTTAAAAAAACTACAAATACCAAACTTTAAATTCACAGATGTTTTAGAGTGGCTCTGAAGTGCCTGCTCTACAAGACTGTGAATAGTCCACTTTTCGGTGATGTAAATTTGCTTGTGTTGAGTCAAAGCTGTTACATCTGACCAACAGTCCATAACCCAAAGTTGCACCATTTACTATCGTTTATGACGAGAAAAATATGAAATCCTCACATTTTACTTACATGATTACTCAGTATCAAAATGTTGAACGTTATATAGACTAATTGATTAATTGACGAAACGACGTAGAGAAATCTAGATAGTGCATCATTTCTCGGTTTTGATTGTGTGTATCTTTTTCCCTGTGCGTGCTACAAACTCACTCCGTCTACCGCCGGACTCTCTGGCTTCTGCAGATTCCACTGAACTTTGTTCCCGGCCAATAGCTTCAGTCTTTCTCAAGATACCCCCAATCTCAGCCAATGAAATCTCACAGTCCCCATTGGGCCCACGTGGGAAAAACTGACAGCATATCCCACCAGTTAGAGAAAGAGGTCATAAAACTGGCATCCCTGTGTAGCCAATAAGAAGACGAGTTGATTGGTATCAAACATGGCCAGAAAAAACTAACCCTGTGATGGCCCCAGCTCTGTCAAAGCCAAAATAAGGCCTTCTTATGGCATTTCACCATTTCATCAAATTATGATTACTTATTCCTATAAATCTATGTATGTACTTCTTTTAGGTATATGTGTGAGTGATGTGGATGTGTTTTTGTATTTCAGAAGTTTTGTATTTAGCACTTTTTTGGCTTTTAGAAATAGAAATAGAAAACAAACACACAGACATATTGTAGAAATACATTCAATAAAATCCATTTTATAAGTCATTTTTTTCTGGATTTTTTCTGTTCTAAGTTGGACATGTGGCTAGGGTACTATTTTGTTATATAGCCCATGTAATATGCTTACAGTAGTGCTTTTATTAATTTTCAGATGATTTACTTGGACGGAAATAGAAATTCTGTGTTCTAACTGTTTAGCTCTGTGTCAGTAAGGCCTAGTGTCACAATGCCACTAGAAACAACAAATTGAGAGTGTTAACTTCCCAATGACCTCAGGGTTATCCCAGAGGGCCAAAGCATGTGAAAACTGCAGCACTTTTTTGGGGGTAAAAA
>NC_045741.1:18930427-18932129 GCF_008692095.1 Etheostoma spectabile | reverse complement strand
AAAATCATATATTTTCAAGTGTATCTGAGAGGTTTCACAATAAAATACCTTACACTAGCCATGTTCCACAACGAATGTAACGTTACCTTGGTGTGTTTTATCCTGCGATTCTTCTTATCAGCTGTGAAACGAAAGAGCGAGCAGGACCCGTTGCTTGCTTGAGTAACGTTAGCTACATCACAGTATTTACAATAATTACATATTTCCACAATCTTATTTCAACCGTTTTATGACAAAACGGAAGCAAATGTTATCTTTTGCTGGCTAGCAGCAAAATAAGCTGCTAGCACATTTGGAAACAGTGCCGTTAGCTTGCTAGCTATAGCCAGCACAAAAAACTCGCTAAACACCTAGCTAAATTGCGCCAAGATATCAACAGGACAGATGTGCTTACACAAGCAGAAAGTACTGGACCGTACTCACCTCACCTGAGTGAAGTGAAGCAGTAATCCCTAGCATTTTTACGCTAGTGGAGAATATACCCGGAAGATGTCAGCAGACTGAAGAGACGTTTGAGGACAACCCTTAATGTAAAGTTAAATTAACTAAAATTTGTTACTGACAGCTAGCAGCAAAAGCAGCAGACATGACAAATAATGAGAAATATTTATCCACAAAGCTGTTCTGGAGCAACATTATTTGACTTTCGGTTGGTCAAATAGATTATAAAATGATAGCATTCATGAACATCAATGCAGTTAGATAGTGTTTAGTACAGCCAGAGAGCTAGCAAAGAAGAGAAGCTACTGTCAACATTAATAAACCGCTCATTGCTAAGGGGCTATTCCAGCAGAGCAGTAGTGTGTCATGTGCGGGTGTACCTGCCAGAAAAAGGTCACATGCTTAATTTAAGGTCTTACTGTCAAACGAGATGAGGATTTTAAAGCATTTAGACCTGGACCCTTTTTCCAGTAATATTTCCTAGTTATATTAATCTAGTCTGATTGCATTCTCATCAGTTGTTTCGTTTTATTTGAATTTAATCTATAACCTAACAACACAGATTATTTACTTAAACCTAGCTATACAATTACGTGTGGACTGAATATTCTAGTGTCTGTTGGTCAGAGCAGGCAACGGCATGTCCTTATACAGTAGGTCTATAGTGAATAACAAGTGAAAGACACATTATTCAGAAGTCATTGTTTTGAATCTTTTTTTCTTTTTTACACATTGGGTAAATAGGATTGAAGTAAAATATGTCTGGACAAAAAAAAATCTTTAATAGAAAAGTCATTAGATGATAACATGTCCTCAGATTATTTTTTGATTATTTGTTAGGTTTTATCAGTACTGTCAGTGTTGTCCTCTTTTTTCCTTGTACCACCTAACATGTGCTGTGTAGATAAGAAAACAAAAAACAAAAAAACAAGTGAAGGCCAAAGAGCTTTTCATTATACACAATGCCATGTTTCCTTCCAGTGGGTGCAGACAGAGAACACCAAAGATGTAGGTGTGACGTGATGCTGAACTCACGTGTGGTGCTTATTCTTTGAATGGGAGGTATGTAGGCCACAGGAAGGAGAGATGGAGGATGGGAACAGTGGATAAATAAAAGGGACTGGGTCACAAAAGGGGTACTCCATATACACAAGTACACTTCTATCAGCTTCTATTGTTACTGTAGTGAACAACATACACACAGATGTTCAAATTAGAGAAAGTAATGACATTTCTTTACGCCTCTTTTCTCTTCAGTTTG
>NC_045741.1:18929508-18930417 GCF_008692095.1 Etheostoma spectabile | reverse complement strand
GTGTTGATCGGTGCACACAAGAAATAATTCAACTATCATTAGTTGTAGATGTTAGATGACAACTGTGAAGGGTCTTTTGGTAATGATAAACAAGTGGCTCCCACCAGGCACAGGTGCATGCATGGGCAACTCAGTAACAGCATTCATTAAAATGTTATCAAGATGTTAATGTACATTCTAGCCCCCATCGAGAGTTCATAATATAAACTAGAAAATGCATTTCCGGCAGAAAATTCATGGGAATGCTGAATAGCTAAATTGCTAAAGCTAAATTGGATTAATATCTTAAATCCGTAAGAAGAAGTTGAAGTAGTGAGACTAGTGGAAGAAGAAAATTGGAACTTGTTTTAATAACTATGAATTTCAATAAAATGTAAAAGCTTATGCTAAAAATTCTTTCTCATGTGCAAGGTGACCTTGTCCATTCCTGAAATCCTGCAGGAGCTGATCATCAATGTGAGCCTCTACAGAGCCACTGTATTGATCCAGAATGGAAGCCTCATTCCATGCAGATTTCTCCATCTGTGTAGTAAATCTGAGTAAAGGCCCTTTGTGACTGGCATAAAATAGACCATCTAAATAAATGAATATTGTCTTGAAGGCATGAGACACCGCAAAGGTAAAGGCACAGGTTTGAAATAAATTGTTCCTGCCTAATGTTTGTTCAACAACAAATCATGAATTTAAGTAGGCTAGTTTCTTGCTTTTTATTATCTCACCATTGCAGTAAATTATGTCCATTGGTCAAAGCATGGATTAGGCTAATTCATGAAAAAAAGTTTTGTTCTTTAACATATTACTACTTATGCTCATTCGTCTTTCTACCTTTCTACCTTCCTCTACTTTCTTAGTACCAAACTTTAAATTCACAGATGTTTTAGAGTGGCTCTGAAGTGCCTGCTCTACAAG
>NC_045741.1:18922487-18929485 GCF_008692095.1 Etheostoma spectabile | reverse complement strand
TGATATAAATTTGCTTGTGTTGAGTCAAAGCTGTTACTTATGACCAACAGTCCATAACCAAAAGACGCACCATTTACTATTGTACATGATAAGAAAAATATGAAATCCTCACATTTGACTTAAATGATTACTCGGTTATCAAAATATTGAACGTTAGATAGACTAATTGATTAATTGACAAATCATTTCAGCTCGAGTGGTATGTAGACATTACTACAGGCCAGAGCAATGGAGCTTACAGCCGTATCTGCAGCCAGTTAGATTTAAAATATATGGTTCCACCACACCGACCTTTATAACCTGCCAAGAAATTATCACTTCTTGGAATCAAAATTACACACTGCTTTACTCAAGTAGCTGGTCAGAAGAAAATTATCATCACTAGAAGAGTCCTATTTGGAAATACTTTGAGAGGGTTTTAAATCCTATACACTGTTTCAATCAGCCAGCTCATGCTCAAAAATAATAGTCTGTACAGGGTTGATATTTGGCATCAAGTTATCTCGCTTATCATTTCCCACTCAGCACAGCAGAGATTGGGATGGGGCAATAATAAAATCTCCCATACAAAATTGCATTAGATACAGAGCCTGACGCCAGCTTTTATGTCAAATATACAGTGTCAGACCATTCCAAACAAAGCACCTCCCAACAACTGCAGGGGCTGTACTGGTGAATTGAGAAGGATAAAATAAACCCAGCTATCCAAGAAATGTCAACTATGCAGCAGTTAATAATTAATTTGAATCACACCAAAAATATCACCACTTGACACAAACAATCTCTTTCTTCAATTGTTATAGATAGGCAAAGTCCCGCCGCTTTCGGTGGACCCTATGGGACCTTATTTTGTAAAATATAGCTAGTTATGTACGGTAGTGCTTTGGGAGGGACATGATTTGTTAGGTCTATCCCGAACTATTATTTTTTAAACGATTAATCTAGCGATTATGTTTTCGATTAGTCGATTAATCTATTGATTCATTTTTTAATTACCAATTATTTTCCCATTGGTCAATTATTAACCAATTACACACACAAAAAATCAATAAGGTTCAAATCTCTATTAATTAAAACTGTGTAAGACTGCAGTGTTCAAGTAAAATCAAATATACTTACTTATATACTTACAGTGGATGCAGACAAAGAACACCAAAGATGTAGGTGTGAAGTGATTATGACCTCACGTGTGGTGTTTATTCTCTTAATGGGAGGTATGTAGGCCACAGGAAGGAGAGACGGAGGATGGCAACAGTGGATAAATAAAAGGGACTGGGTCACAAAAGGGGTACTCCATAAACACAAGTACACTTCTATCAGCTTCTATTGTTACTGTAGTGAACAACATACACACATATGTTCAAATTAGAGAAAGTATTGACATTTATTTATGCCTCTTTTCTGTGTTGGTGTGTTGATTGGTGCACACACAAGAAGTAATTCAACTATCAGTAGTTGTAGATGGTAGATGACAACTGTGAAGGGACTTTTGGTAATGCTCCCACAAGGTACAGGTGCATGCATGGGCAACTCAGTAACAGCATCCATTAAAATGTAACTAGATGTTAATGTACATTCTAGCCCCCATTATGAGTTCATAATATGAAATATACAAATAGACGCCAGTGTTTTAAACTTAACATTTAATCATAGCTTGCCCTGATCAGCCTAGTCGGTATTTTAAATGAAAAGATATATCACCTTGCAAGTCTGGTCAGAATTGAACACATCATGTTCCAAGTGTTAGCAAATGCATCCATTCTTAACACTGACCTACATTTGCTTTGACCGTTATGACATTCATCAACTCAATGGAAAAATGATGAAATGTCTGGGCCAAACATGTGTTGCATCTGTGATGCCAGGAAGCCACTTCATAACCCTAGCAAGATACAGTACTTCCTCTTATTTCCCAAACTTCAATAGGATTATTTGCACAGTAAAAGTTCTTTCTACACAGAAAATATAACTACTTATAACAAAGGCTAATCATGTGTGGTGTTAAAAGGCAGATAAGTTGTAGACTAAACTATAAGTTTAAAGGTATGTTGTTACTCTACTAATATTTCCAGGAATCTTCAGTTCATTGTATTAAGGCTGGGATGCTCACCGGATGTAAACCATTGACAATTCAATTGGTCCCCAGTGTGACATAAATTCAATAACATTTAACTCGAGTGGGTGACGTTTGTTGCATTTAGCACTCGCACCGTGGCTAAATTATAGTCAGAAAATGAGCAGTGCTGGTAATTGGGGCAGCCTGAATTTTATTCAACAGACATAGTAGCTGACCCAAGAATGACCTGTCTGTTGACGTCTGTCTTCTGGTTTGGACTGGAGATGTGTGGCCACTTCAACAGTCATACTGTCAAAAAAAAAAGAATAAGGCTTATAATGTTTAATAGGGGCATAGACCTTAGCTTTTGCTGCATCAACCATGAACAGCTTTTTTTACCGCTGCTGTTCTAAATGTTTTTTCCAGTGTTGTAGAGGCAAGTGAAACAATACTACATTTGTTATTTCTGACAGCAACACTTGAATCCAGCTGATTGATTAGTGTGATATGTTTGTCTACTGTGTAGTTACAATAAGCACAGCCCAAAACTTGTGGAGAATGTGTTAATATTCTTCATCCATGTAAAAAAGAAGGCCACATGTAAGGTAGACATAACATAATGATAGCTTCTGACTCATTTGTAAAGAGTCAACAAAATGACTAAGTAGACATTCTAGATCTAAGTTTCAGTCAAGAATTCAGTAAAAAGTTAAATACTATACCCTACTACATCATCTGTAAAGCGAGCTTTGCAGACTTACAATAATTGTTTCGGTGCCTGTTCAAAACGGGCCGATCTTTTGGCGTCTTGGATTGTGAGATTGTAAAAAAAATTTAATTTCAATAATCAACATTTTTGTGAATGAACCAGTGTTTGCCAGACGGCTATTTTTTAACTGGACTCCTAGTTACCTAGCATACATGTCTAAGTGGTGGGAGGAAATCGTAACACCCGGAGGAAACCCACGCAAACAAGAGTAGAACATACAAACCACACAGAAAGGCCCTGCTCAGACCAGGGATCCAACTCTGCCGTGTCAACTTGCTGTACGAGACAGAAGTGCTAACCAATGAGCCACTGTGCTGCTTGAATCTTTCTCTGTGCTAATTTAAACAACTTCACACTCAACACAGCACTTCCTTGGGTCCTGAGCAGTACACCTTGCCATGTACAGTATGTGTCATTTGCTAAGAGCTAGCCATTTTGGACTGGGTTATTTTCAGAAATGTTATTATTATATTACTTTTATATTCTGAAAGTTACGTCGCTGATGTTTGAAACGTTTGAGTTTGCCACAATGTAACATTGCCAGTCTCTCTTTCTTCATCTGCTCTTGAATATACTATAGCAAGTGAGCGACAGAGAGCTAGCTGTACTCAACATGCTGTTTGTCCATGTAACAGTTAATAGGGGTTCCCTCTCAATACATTACACAGTGTGTACATAATGCACTATTAATAAATTTGTCCCGTAGATCTCAAAGCTCACACTTGACTCGGCACGTTTTTGGGTCATCAGCAATACTCCTGCTAAGTGTGAAGTCAACTGGATGAACAGATGTCAAAAAAGTCCAAGGTGAAAGGCAGACAGACAGACAAAAAAAGACTTGTTCCATTTTAGTCAGATAACCAGAACCATTTTACTATCAAATAAGCTTATGGTGACCATTAATCATTTTATAACATTTGTCTTTTAAATGTATTGGGTTACAAAAAACTTAAATACAGCAGACATTTACAGTCTGTTAGAGCTGTGTGAAAAATAGTGAATCATTTGTAAAAAGTGTTTTATAATTGAAAGGTGTAAGATACATTTTCATCAGTATAATCACATTTTTCTTGTGAGATCAACTACTCAGACATTCGCTTCTCAAGGGAAAGTGTTGCTGACTATTTTTAGAAAGTTGTTGAGGTTTTGTTGAGTTGAGGGTTTTAATTTTTTCTCAGTATTTTCTAGGTTTTTATTTTGGAGGAGGGTATGGGGGGGTAAAGAATGAAGACATGCATAACTAGAAAAAAGTATCAACAATCCCAAAAATATATTTTTAAGAATGCACTCCATTGGATACACACGCTGTAAGATAAAAAAAGACTTATGACTTATCCTCATGTGCGGAAATTCCACTATGTGCTGTTGACCCTCTTCGCAGATGTTTCCTCTCTCTGTTGTTGTTGTTCTCCATCAGCACTCTGGGGTATCTCCCACTCAGCTTGTGGCCAGCTAACATGTGAGTTGGCTTAATAAACAGTTTTTTTTTTTAAAGGAACACAGGTGGTTCTGACTGAAGAATTTATATTTCAGTGTTTCCTATATCTACAATCAACAACATGGCTGGGATATCAGCCATCCTCTCCAAGCTGGTACAGGAAGTTACTGTCCCCAACACCGGCTGGTGGCTTCCTTACATTCAGAGGGGTACTTGTACTGTTTTACAATGCAGGAAATTATAGAAGGTAGAATGTTATAGAGGGAATATGAGATAGAACACAAACAAGTTATGGTTTTTCTGAACATATAATACAGTATTGGTTCTTTGCACCTATCATGTGATGTGTAATCATGTACAGTATATGAATGTGTACATGCTTGCATGGGTGAGTGTTGCCATGGAGAGAAGATGTTGCCCTTTTCTTGCCTTACCTTTCCTTTATTTTTAAGACTAACGCTGCATGGATCACACCTAAGGAGGGTGGTCTTTTAATAAACTGGGCGATGGTAACAAGGATCTGAATATAAACCACAAACTCACACCTGTCTCTGTGGAGGTAAATATACACCATGCTTCAGGTATTTATAGGACTAATAAAGGATTTTCTCCTGCAGCATATATGTCTGAAGCTACATGTTTGATTAACGATGTGCTTTGATTTCTCTCCAGAAGAGAAACGGGGACAAACCAAGTGATTCCACCACTGTTGAATGTCTGCGATTCATAAGTGGAGACTTAGAAATCATTTTTTTAGCTATTCTGTTTCACATCAATTACAACCATGCAAATTTCAAATAGCAAGCACGGAAAGCAGTTTTGCAACAGATTAGTCTTCAAGTTGTTCTTAAAGGACAATTCTGGCAAAAAAGGAACCTAGGGATCAATAACATACTGTATGTGTACTGAGTTGATCACGAGCAGTCGGACCACGAATGCTGTGTTTGGGCTATGTTACTGGTTACTGGTTGCATGCTCGGCGTTTGACTGGTCATGACTGTTTTACAAGATGGCGCCTGCCTGTATACCCGAAGGTAATGTCTTTATAAACTATCTTTTAATAAACTGTCTGTACACTTACAAAGTTCTCAATTCTTCGGTTTACATGTAGGGACCCTCATTATGCTACTGTTGAAGTGTGGTGCTATTTTGAGCCTTGTTGGTGGTATAAAATATGGTTTTACCCTATGCCCTGAATGCTAACGTTAGCTATTCACGCTATTCACTGGTTTGCGGTAGCTTGTTTTAAGCTAGAGACACATTCAAATAGCATGAAAACATATCCCAGATAACTCGGTACACATATGTTATTAACCCCTAGCTTCATTTTGTGCTGGAATTGTCCTTTAAAGGATGGTTTATGCAACATAATCCAAGCTTTCTAACATCAAATGATTGCACTGTGGGTTCAGAAGCCCAATATTTACTTTGTAACGCACACATTATTTCACTATCCAGTAAGAAATTGATCAGAAGAGGGAGATAATATCAGAAAGAGTCTGAAAAGCTCAAGTAATGCAAACAGAATACATGTGGTGCACCGCGCAACTTTTTCGTAACTTGCAAAAACTCTTTTATTATTGCTGTGTTAGTTTTTATCCACGACGTTCAACTTCTGGGATTGCCCCGTTGCAGATGGAAATTCCACCGGATTTCACTCATTTTGGCCGGATATCTGTTAACTTGGGCTTCCTTTGTGTTAGCATTAACATTTTCTCAGATCTCTGCAAACTTTGAACGTACACGTTTCACCAAACAAGTTTCTTCCCCAAGGCTATTTTGCAGAGGCACAAGGCAATTGTGATTGGTTTAAATAAATGCCACTAAACCAGAGCACATTTTTCTCCAATCCCAGAATGCTGTGTGGACTCACCAGACCTTACCGCATTATGGCGGTAGGTCTGGCAATGTGAGACTATTGCTGTGTTAAATACTTAATCACAAAGAATTGTACTTACCATCATAGGCATACATACATACATACTGAGGTTGACTCTCTTAAATCCACATTCAAAAAGATTTATTGTGACAGACAATAAACATTCAATGGTTTGGTTATTGGCCTTGGTGTGTGTGCTTTGTTTTTGCAGTCTTGAGGTGCTGTCCATGGGAACAGCAGGGTTTTTTGAACACATTTTTGGACACAGCAGGAAGTGGACAGATCAATAGAAAGCTTATCACAAGATTTCTAGTCGATCCGACACAAGTTGCCTATTTTACACAGTCTAGTAGAAACACATTTTTTCCCAACTAAAGGATTGCAGGAGAATCTCTAAAAGATACTGCAATCCAAATTACACCTTGTTGATGAAATTAAAAAAAAATTGTTCCAAGACTGATGTCCATACAAAATATCATTCTGTTGGCGATAATCATACTGAATTGATGAAATCATTTGAAAAAGAAATCAGTGCTGGCTGTTACTATGAGATTAGATGTGTTTATGCCAGAAATACTGTTTTCTATTGACTTAAAACTGTCAACCTATGTGTCTAATTTTGTGTAAACTTTGTTTCTGTCCAAAAAAACAGCTTTAGCTTGAAGCAGTCAGATATTAAGATATTAAAGTTGTGTGGAAAATATTGACATATTTTAAAAGAGAAGCTGGGTTTTGTTTTCATTGAACAAGCATCTACATGTATAGTATTTCAACTATTGTTTTATTTTTATTTTGATCTATTGATTTGTCAACAGGGACACTTATTTCGTGGTGGTCACCACAAAATGGGAACGTG
>NC_045741.1:18879877-18922477 GCF_008692095.1 Etheostoma spectabile | reverse complement strand
AAACTGCCATGAGACTGGGCTGCAGCCGCATGCTCTGGGGGGACAACAACAGCCGCCAGGACCCGATCCGCGGTCTCCGGGGGACGCAACAATGGGGAAATGAAACGCCACGCGCCAGCAACAACAATGGGACTCACTGCCACACGCAGGACGCGCTACAAAAATAGAATGATTATGGTTAGGAAAAAAAACTGCAGAAATGAACCACCACACATGAGTCTCCAGGGTGAAATGTCTGTTGTTTGACCCATCCACCCACCTAAACACCCTCTTCATATGAATTTCTGCCTTTCTTAATACTACTCGCTACCGTAATTGTGCTGTTATTACGAAACATGCTTCCCACTGAAATACATTAGTTTAAAAATTTGTGCTCGCCACCATGAAAAAAAACACAAAATGGTGAACCTGTACACAAATCAATAGATTAAATAACGTCACCATTTCATGAACTGCCATGAGACTGGGTTGATTTAGTGTTAGAGGAACTACAGTTTACAGCCCTTTCCCACTGGCCTCAGTATTTAACTCTTCCGATAGCTGCTATGTTTGGAATAAACAAAAACTGAATGGGTAGTTCAATGAGCAGCAATAATAAGACATGAAAAGTGCCACCTGCAGAAATTCAAACATTACTAAGGAATACACAAACAAAATAAAGAACTATAAATCCCGCTAGCCAGGAAGCTGACAATGCTAATGTTAGCCACATACAGTGTATGTCAGGCTAGTCAAGTTGACTTATAAATGTTGAAAATATTGTGGTGGTAAAATTGATAAATGAATGTTACATTTTTGATCCAACACAGAACACAACATAGTGTTGATAACAGGGAAATTATGTGTAGGATTCAGGTGTACGTAGTGTGTTTTTGTTGTTGTGTGCATTCCTTTAGCCATGGTCGGATGGATATATACTCATACAATATGTAATATACAATATGTATGTAACTGTGGTATTTAGTGAACATGGTCTTAGGCCACGTTGTTGCATCCCCAGATGAAGACACAGTGAGACTAACAGCACATTGTGCTACTCACCATGCTCTCCCAGTGGACAGTTGTGATAGTGACAGTGAAACATGTTCATGCAGCAGCACTTCCACTCAACTTAACCTGCATCCTGGGGCCGAAATTTGATGAAAGTTTAGAGAAGTGGCTTGTTTACAATTCATGTTCCCCAACCAACTGTGAAACCCGGAAAGTGAATGATTTATACTTGTCACTACATTTTTCTACAACTGTTTCAATATTTATTCTGCCCGGCAAAGATGCAAGAAACATGTAAACAGATCATCAAACAGTGTGCAAAACATTTTGACATGTCACAGTTAGGGGTGTAATGTTACATCAATCTAGATCGATATATCAATTAAATCATCAACTACCCAATATTATCAATACTAAGTGAAAATATCAATACATTTAATCAACTTTAAGATGCCTCTTTTATTTTGAAATTCCCACTCTACGTATATCTATTCTTTTTATTAAAAAGAGTAGTTTATATTTATACTTTAAATGTCTCGAAGAACATAGTAATACAATTGTCAAATCATATTTTAGTTGCTTTGTGTAAATATACATACTGTAAATGTAACTGATTGTTTTAAATGGGCTTATGTATTGTCTTGAATCAACCGCCGGCCCCTGAATTGAATCATATTGTAATTGTATCGTGGCAGGCTTTGTGACATCAGTAAATATTTTACTCTGATCCAAATAATCAATATAATGTCTTATCGTGATAAAACGTGGGATTTACACCCATAGCAGAGTAGGAAAAACATATTTGTAAATAATCTAATTATTAATTGCTGAATTCCATTTAGCTGTTTCAGTTCCAGGGTCCTGGCATTGTGCATACTGGCTCACTGTCACGACATAGACAGATCCATCATTAATGTTATTAGTAAGTCAAAATGTCTGCTGTGAAAAAGGCCTTTTGTACAGTAGCCATGGTCAAGTATTTTATGCGCATTTTGAAGTATCACATTAGAAAAGAAACACTTGGTGGTTGGTGGTTTTTACCTTTGTCAAAAAATATGTATTAAATGGGATACTGAAACGACTTTGCCAAAAAAGTTCTGACACAATGAAAATTTAACTTACATGAGTGATAGGCTTTGCGTCCTATCCAATGTTTGCAAGTGATATACTGTAAATTAATAAATAGTAGCTGACATGAAGGAACAATTATAACTCGCCCAATTTTTAAACCAGGGACCGGTTTTTCAAAAACACTACACACAATTAGCACAACCACACACCCAATCAGCAGAACACCTCGGACCTTTTGCAAAATGAAACATTCTTGCAAAGACTATGTACTAATTTATCAAAAACACAATTTGTTATCATAACACACACATTTCACATGACTTAATTCTGTTTGAACCACTAGTGTTGCTAGTTTAAAACACTTTTAGCAATTCTACTTCCCAGCCATTAGAGTACTGTAAATGAAGTACACAGATAAAGTGTAAATATACAATAAATTCACCTAATACTACACAAGACCAATGCTGTAGACAGAGAAAAATATAAATAATTTCAGTCAACATGTCCACATGGAAAATCACAACAAAAACATGGTCCAGTTTTCATGCTACTACAGTAGTGTCTATAACACTGTTAGTTCAGCAAACAACAGACAACCACAAAATACTGTATTCAGTACAGGTTACAATTACAATAAAAAATAAACAACAAACAAAAGAAAAGATCTGAAAAACACTGAAAATACAGTACAGAAAATACTAGACTTACCTGCTGCATTTCTATAGTGCTTAAACCTGACTGGTGTGTCTACAATTACAGTATCATGTGTTTGTGCACCTGATGGCTGTGTTTCACAGACTGGCTCACTGGTATGGTAATTTGACAGTCAGTGCTTTGGAATTGCAAGCAAGTGACATCATAATTTAATTCTGTGGCTAATCTAGACGTGTGTTTAGTGTTATGCAAATCACTGTGTGTACTGTTTACGTTTCATATCAGTGTGTAAGCAATTGGCAAAAACTGTAAACCAAATTCCTGAACAGCTGTCCATTTTCTCTTGTAGATGGGTTAGATCAGATGGCCTAGGTGACTTGTTTTGTTTCTGGTAAGTTTTTTTCTTTAAACTTTGGTTAATGGCAGATAACAGCTGCAGCGCAGCCTATTGCGCCAACTTCTGCAAATACTACACTGTGGCCTAATTTATTCATTCCAGCCCAGTTGATGGAAATGCACATGATTTGCTTTTTTTTTGCAACATTTCAAAAGTTTGCTTAAAAATGTGCTTGACATTTAAATTGAAATGCAGTTAGTGTCTTCTCTAACTACAATGTCCTGCCTATGAGCATGGCCTTTCAACCACAGCTATTGAAGTTGCTTGGTAAGTAAAAGTATTGATACTGAGTTATTGATATGGACATGTTGTCAGCAGAAAGCGTTCACTTGTGGTTATAATGAGATTAGTGTGATGAGGTCATACCTATTTCTTTTTACAGTCACTGGGTCATACGTAATTTGGTAATGGAACGTTTGAATATCAATACAATCCTGGAAAGGCAAGGCCTTGGTCCAACAGTCTGAGACATCTGCCATGACGTCGCTGGTTTGGATCCAAGATCTATGTTGGCTCATTTACAACATAGAAAAAAGACAATAAGACTATTCTTAATCTTTGTGTTTTGCTGAATTTTGCACAGTTAAAGTTCTGGCAAGCCATAAGACTTCCTGCAGAGTCTAAACTCTACTTTCCTCTCTGTATGATTCCATTGGTTATCTTTGGGCTTGATTTCACACAGCTGTGTGTTTGGATTTAAGACCACCAAACTCAGAGCTCAGAGCAGAGAGGTGACCATGCTCGTAATAGCTGGACACATAAACACCATCAGGGGACTTGTTAGAAAATGGTTGTTTTTTGGTGAGAGATCGTGTTCTAAGATCAGTTTGTACCCCAGATGCAGGTTGTGACCTTTCCTTCTTTACTGAAAGTGAAAATAGAGCTTTGATGCATCCCAGTAAACTGTTACTGTTTGATCTCCATACTAGAAAGGCAAAGAATTACAGGAGTTTTAAAACACTTGCTAAATTTGAAGATTTCAGTAATAACAGTAGTTTTTACTCGTTTTAATTACCATACTTTACAAATTAAGATTTTTGCACATAAAACACATGTAGTTTGTATGATACAACGTTTCATTACAAATGATACTACCCAACAACATAATGGTCCTTAAGTACAGTTGATTAGACCAGTAAACACAGAACTGTTTGGATTGTTTCCAGTTTCTAAAATGTGAGGATTTTACTGGATTGAAGTCTTTTACTTTTAATACTTAAAGTGATGATACATACTTTTAAGTACCATTTTAAAGAGTATTTTTACAGTGTGGTATTAGTAATTGTAAAGTATCCAAATACTTCCACCCCTGCCCACATCTCAGCTTTCCAACAAACCCATACACTCGCCTTTTGTCTGTTTTGTCTCTTTTGTCTCTTTTTTTTCCAAACTTCACAAATCCTCTCCATACGTTGTCCTTACTTGTCTCTCATGGTGGTATTACTCAGTCAGTTCTATAGTGAAAGTCCAGACATTATCTTGTACAAATCAAGGCCCTGACCAGGTGGCAGTTTGGGAGAGTTGATTTTATTGTGGTAGACAAGGTAGACATACACTGGGGGATAACTTAACCTGCAACTGTGGACAGTAGGAGAGGACAAGTAATTTAACACATTCTGATATTCAAATAAGTCATTAATCATCATCTTAAACTTGCTGTTTTGTCCATTTCGTAAACTGGTTCAAGGCTTCCATAATGTATTTGTGTGCTTGTGTCAGTCTAACTTGTTTTTTTTGGTATCTGTTTTCATCATTTGGCTTTCATATTCCATCACTACATTATACCTTACATATTGTGTCACTTTCCACACGCTGTAAAATACAAGCATCAAAAAGCTCTCAGGTAGTTCAGGACTGTTCATATTTTTAAACTTTTTGTCTCTCAGCAAGAGCGAGAATGTGCTGAACCATTCAATTCTTTATCCTCTTCTATAACTAAATGTATAAATGGAGCTGTTCTACCTGTTTTGTTCCTACATCCTGACCTGTTGGGGTTCCTCAGGTGAAGTGTGTAGCGATTTCAGCTGATTGCATCAGTCACAGTTTGTGAGATTTGTATGCGCAGTGTGTTGTGTGGATGGCAGGTTGAACTCCAGTGGGTCTTCCAGGTCTGCTGCTAGAGACTACAGTATACAGTAACAGTGTGAGACAGCTGCTAAACAAAGGGGGGATGGTTGAGATTTAATTTGAAGATCAGATTTTAGTTAAAAAAAATCCTTTTACCACAAGGGCTGCTTTGTCATTCCACACTGCCTTTGTTTGTATCCCGATGAAGAAGAATCCCATGCACGCCTTATTCCATTTTGTCACCTCAGAAGATCCACTGTGTACCACAAGATAGTGCCACGCACACAAGTGTGTGTGTGTGTGTGTGTGTGTGTGTGTGTGTGTGTGTGTACATTTTCTGGTATATTTGTCACACATGCATATGTGCATAATATGACACAATCAGTATCATTATGTTTAAAGGTTTTGACACTAGAACACTGAATGATTGTGAACCAGAGATTAAACAACTAAATAATTAAAACGTTGAGACTTTGGTGCTTGAGTCTTCAGTGTTCCATACATTTGCTGTTCTAGTTAAAGAAAGGCCTCTTCTCTTTGCCCATGTTTCTCTGTTCACATCTTGATACAATCATTTATAATCTATTGTCACATTTTTTTGTAAATCAGTCTTTTCATATATATAGTGTAGGATTAGACAAATTTATTCAGATTAACAATAATGCATCACTGTCTCCCTCTTATTTCTCAGCTGCTCCTCTGCTGGTTATTGTTAGCTGTTGAGTTATGTCCATACACCAATACACAATGTTTGACCAAATATTTTTTAATAAAAAAAAAATAATTAAAAAAAGCCATCTATTTTACGATCTACGCGCATTGCATTTGTCACTCAATTCCCTTTTCTTAATGTTTATCTCAGGGTTTATTTTTGGTTTGCTGTCATAGTGCCACCTCATCGTGTTTATTTATCTTGGTTATTATATTTTACTATTTTAGTTTACATTTTACTATTTCTGTTTGTCTGTGATTTAAGTGTCATCTTGAGACCTGCTAAACTGTGTTTTGTTGTTGAAAACAACAACAGTAAAGGTCTATTCTATTCAGTTCACACCTTGAGCACAACAGTAGTCTTACTTTAAAAAGCTGGTCTGCGCTCTTCTTTCCATTGGGCGAGCCGGCTACGGTATGTACTATTACAACAGCTGTTTAAAAGTCATGCAACGTTTAATGTCACTGAGAAAATAATTAAAGATCACCACACCTTCCAATTAGCATTAGGCTTCACCCATTTCTTCTACACATGGTAGTGGAATATGAACAAAAACAAGAGTGCTTGGATATAAACTGGTGCATTTCACTGGTTGTCACAAGATTACAAAAGTGTCCTTTATTTTATACGTGAAGGTATAAACATACCTGCCTGTGTCCAGTTTTATTTTTTAACATTACGTTTGGAAGTAAGCAGTGTAGGGGGAGGTGTAGACTGCTGTTGCTGAGGCTGTAGGGCAGACAGTGAGGATATATCAGCAGAGAATCCTCTGCCATCTGCCATTCCCCTGCTTCTTCTCATTGGTTCTTTATCTCCTGCAGAGATAACCCTCACAATTCTTGGGTTGTATTTTTAGCCACAGACAATATGTACCTGTGATGATGTGTATCTGTCCCAGAGTTCAACACATACAGTTCACAAGGCTGTTGACTCCTTTTTTTTTTTTTTTTTTAATTTCAAAGAAGGCCTCTAACTCTTTAATCTGTCCTGGAGATGATTTCTCTTTCCCTTGGGCAACATAACAGAGAAACATCAGCTGACTGTTCATCAACTCACTAAGCTTTGGCTGTAGATGGACCTATATAAAGATATGGGTGATAAAACTGCCTGGACATGCAGTAGATTAAAAAGCCTTGCTACTGTAGCTGCCTGTTTCACACTATGCTTACCTGGAACATGAGCTTTCCTCTGAACGGCTCAGTGGACAGGGCAGCAGAGCATACTGTGTGAGTATCCTTTATATTGGTACACCTCAGGGTGGGTGTACTCCAAACAAACTCAACTGTTATGTGTTTTCAACAGCTGTTGGACACAGGGCCACTTTGCTCATTTGAAAGCCATGATGTCTCTCTCTCATGGGTGGGCCAAATTCTCTGGGCGGGCAAAGCAGAGAAAGAGGAGGTAACCTTGCCTCTTATGACCTCATAAGGAGCAAGATCCCAGATCGGCCCATCTGAACTTTCATTTTCTCAGAGGCAGAGCAGGATACCCAGGGTTTGGTTCACCTATTGCTGCCACTGGGGGACCATAGGCAGGCTGGGGGAATGCATATAAATGTTTAAAACCTCATAAAGTGAAATTTTCATGCCATGGGACCTTTAAAAGATCTATAGAAACTCCTCCCGCACAATAATCAACTTTTCCCACTGTCCACACACAAAAGAGAAAAGGAAAAACCAAACACTGGATGCGGGAGCACAGTGACTGGGAAAGACTCACAGGGAAGGTCAGGAACACCGACTGAAAGGCTGACAGGACAAAACGATCTGACAAGAGACAAAGGGAACACAGAGGTTAAATACAAGATGATACATCAGGTGAATCCTGTTAGGGCAAGGCAGGACAGATCAGACAAGTAAGAAGTAAAACTAGAGACAAGATGAGACAGAGACCAGACTTCAAAATAAAACAGGAAACCAAATGTACCGACAGACACTCACTGGGGAACACAAGACAGGAACAGCAACACAAGACACAAACACGAGGAGACAAGACAGGACCAAAAAACCAAAGGAGGAAAAGAAAACAAAGTAAACCCCCAAACCATAACAATAAGAAGTTTTATGTAGACTTCATAAAACCTAATAAGTTATTATTTTGTCAATTGTCTATTAACGTTTGTCATTATGCCCAAGTGTGATAGTCACAAACACTCATGTAACCACAGTCTAATAGACACACATTAACAAAGTAATTATGGAAAGGTCTTCATTTCCGCAGAAAGATGACACCATCCTGTTGTGCAATACTCATTATAGGGCTCACCTTCACCTGTAAGTGATACCAGTTCTTTGTAAGGTCTGAAGATAAACAGTAGTAAAGTGCCATTAAATCCCTACTGGAACAATCATTGCAAAAGGCCTTCTTTAAAAGCCCAATAAAAAAGATGGTCTGTGTTGTTTTCATCCGGTGTTACATAATCATACGTAACAGATAGCACTGAATGGACACTGTCAGTGAGGCCAGTCAATAGCTTGTTTTGCTGATTTCGATATCCAATTTAAACAAAAGAAAGACGATGTTGCTAGCAAACCATGATACATTTTCACAGGTTGACTGTATGAAAAACTAAAGAAAGTAAAGGATGTTGTGTATTTTTTGTACATTGTTTAATAAAAAATGAACACGTTATCGGGCAACCTCTGGCTCACGCAGTAAGAGTGTGCACACCATGTAAGCAGCGACCCGGGCTCGAAATTGACCTGCGGCCCTTTGCAATTGCCATCTCCCACCTTTCCTGTCCACCAACTGTCACTATCTAATAAAGGAGAAAAAAACCCAATTATTTTTTTATATATATTTTCAAATATTATTAGACATTAAAGAAATGTGTTTTTATCTAGCAGCTAGTTTTTATTCAGCACATACACTCAACATATTGATTGTTCATTAATCTATGTGCAAAGCAGCAACGCAGAGAACCATGCAAATCACGACAGAGTACAGATGACTGGTCAACTTTCTGACTGATTGGGTTGCGATAGGAGAAACTATAGTGGATATGTGGGTCACTTTCAGTTTGTGTCTTTGCTGCAAACTTTGTCAAGTTGGAAGTGTTCGTTCTATTCACTATTCATTTACTGCTGCAAGAAACTGATTCATCTATTCAACTGTCACAAATCATCACTCAACGTGATGGACAATAGAAGTATTGTAAACCCTACCGTGTGTCGATGTAGGTCCTCAAAAGTATAGAAATATTAATGTGTGTGTGTGTGTATGTGTGTTTGTGTGTGTGTATGTGTGTGTGTGTGTGTGTGCGTGTGTGTGTGTGTGTGTGTGTGTGTGTGTGTGTCTGTGTGTTTGTGTGTCAAAAGGTCAGCCTGTAATGTCAATTAGTTGGAAACAAGTGCAGTGCAAAAACAGATGTGGTCTGTCGAAACTCTGTTCCTGTATTTGTCAAACTGGGGTAACGGTACATCCTGAAATAGACACAGCCCACAAGACATTACACATCCATTTCACATGGAAATCATACAGTGCCTTCCAGTAGAAATCAAGCTGGAATTTGCAGAAGGGAGTTGCTTATTACGACAAGACAGTGACTCAAGGGTTTACACAGATGTTACGATCAATCTGATACATTTCTGGGACAATCACCAGTCTTTTGCAAAGTGTGTATCAGTCTACAAATTGTGTGCCTCTGTAGCCTGTTATACTGGAGACACAATAGAAAAACACTGTAGTAATGAATGTGTTTTGAGGAATGCTATGTCAATCATACAGCTTCCACTGTCATTGTGCTGACACAAGTAGGTTGCTGTGCAGCAAAAAGGCATCACCCTGTGAGTCCGCTGGCACCGAATCAGTCTATTCACACTGATTATAGACTCCAAAGTTTTCTTACACTCAGCAGAACGTCTTGGTAGCCGGAACACTGACACATTTTATTCAGTGGTGCCAGAAATTCTAATTTTAAGAACATTCACAGCAGCAGTCAGAACATAGTAATAGTATCATTCACCATGCAGACTGATACCAGAAGCTGTGTGTCACTGTTGTCTCATCCTTCTCTGTAAGAACAATAAATAAACAGGAATAAAACAAAACAAAACAGATCTTAGTCATATGGAATAGCCTAAGATATAGTCACATGTTTTTCTTTTTTATATCAAACCCCATGAAAAAAATCAACAGTACTAATAATACTGTGTTGCCAAAGCCTTATATAACTCATTCCTCTGTGCCATAGAGTTCCGTTGTTGTACAAAAACTGTTAAACATGGGCATTGTAATGAATCCCACATCCACATTTCCTCCGGCTGAAAACACTAGTGCGACAGTGCTTCTACTTAAATAATGTTTACTTTAAAACTACAGATTAATAGGGCCACAGGGGCTCATTTTTCTTTCACCTAGTGGAACTTAAGCAGGTTAATCTTGCACTGTTAAAAAGAACAACAGGCTGTATAGGGAATAGCAACAATGACAGAAGTATGGTGATATTATCAGTGTCAAGCATCGGTACTGAGTACATTCTGGACAGTACATGCTCTCAGACAGCAGATACATATGAGCATAGCAACATGACTTTGAACATGCCAGCATACTTCTGTATTCATGTAGTATTGTATGTAAACATTATCTTCTGTGTTAGAATGTTTCTTTTCAAACTGTACCAGACATCAGAATGAAACAAATTACAATTTAAATTACAATTTGGAAAATCTTTCTATCTATATTCCTTTGTCTGTTTTGCTTTTCTCTGTCATGCAATAGTGATTTAGTCTATGCAGTAAAGCACAGAGAAAATCCAGATGTGAACTTTTTTTTTATGTGAGGAAACATCACCCATATTTAGTGCACACTAAATCTTTCAGGTTCAGATCAGGTCTTCAGGGGCTTGAATGCTTCTAGCATCTCAGGTTTATTTCTGGAGTTGCGGTTTAGAAGATACAGTAAGAGAAGTCAGAACCCCTGTAATTAACTTTGACTCTAGTTGTCTACTTAAACCTGGTTGCTGGTAAAAAATACCATGTGTAAACTCCACACACACTACCTAAATCACTCATAACCACACTACTGACTGCACCCATACATTTCCTTGGAATTAGGAGTAGGTTCTGGCAAACGTTTTGGTCACTGTGAATGACTGCTAATGACAGCAGCAGAGATATGTCTGAATGACACTGACATGATGTAATCTGCCCATGGCAATGGCTAAGCAGGGTGACTGGAAGGTTGTCATGTTGGTTCTTCAGAGAAAATGAGAAAATGCGGGTGAGGACTGTGAAGAAGAAACATTTCTGAGGAGTCTTTGTGAACCTGTGTCTCTGTTTGTGTGTGTGTGTGTGTGTGTGTGTGTGTGTGTGTGTGTGTGTGTGTGTGTGTGTGTGTGTGTGTGTGTGTTTGTGGAAATGTTACCGTAAACAGAGCATACTTAAGGCAAGGTAAGTGAAATTCCAAGGAAAATACAAGTTACCAGAAGTTAAATTGACCTTATGCTTTTACATGTTAGTTCAACAAAAAAGATGCCAAGTCAGCTTTACTGCCAACCGCATCACAATACCAAACATCCCATAACATTAATGGCCCTTTGTGTTGAATTGGATCAAAAAGAGCAATCCATTTCTGTCTCATTTTAAACAAAGCTCTGGAGTTCACAATCGGGTTGTTGTCTTCAGAGATAGCGCTGATTTAAACACCTCTGGAGGACTTTTTTCCGGCGCCACTGAGGACATAAGCCAATGTCAGGAGTAGATAGGAGTCAGGATCCTCTGCTTTCTTTCGTCTTGCTCTGGGCTGCATCCTGAGGCCATGCAGGCGGAGGCTGGAAATAGCCCAGACATGCAGGCCAAGCAGGAGCAGTGCGCTGTTTTTGTCGTCTCCTCCTCCTCCTCCTTCTCCTTCCTCAGCTGTGCCGCTAATCAGCAGAGACAGGAGGACGCATGGACAGAAGCCAGACACAGATCAGGCTTCTCTGGGTGGGGCAGGGGACAGGAGTGTGTACAGTATGTGTGGAAGTATGTGGGTGTGCATGCCTGCTTACCTCTAAGCAAATGTGTATGAGTAACTTTAAACATGCAAGCGTACATGTCCACAGGAGACAAGAAAGTCTCCCGTCATAGCAACCCACAGACATTACTAACATTTACACTGTGTACTATTTCTCTGATGCTCATTAATTGGAATGTGTGTTCAATTAGAATATGTATGCAATTACAGTGCAAAGCTCGACAGCCAAACTATGTAGTCTGACCATTTTTCTCCAACCTCCTTTCTCTTCCTAACAATTAAATCCCAAAGAACTGAACATGTAGCCTGGCTCTGTCCTCCTACGTACTTCCACTCAGTTTTCATTTTCCTTCAGCACTACTTCTGGGTTTGCGGTATATTCTTCGGTATTCTCCGGTCAAATCTTTACCGGTCCGATCAGCGAACAGAGGGAGTGGCTAATGACACTGAGGTCCTGCGCTAGCTGTAATGGCGGTGGAGAAAAATGCGAGTGAAGCCATTCAGTCCGTTGTGGCAAGGCTGACGAATATCCAGAAGTAAAAGCCCGAGCAAGAACAATCTTTGCTGAGATTTTGTGGTGGCCATGATGTTGTGGCTCTCTTCCTAACGGGGTTCGGGAAAAGTTTGATTTTCCAGCTCGCTCCGTTAGTGGTGATGGAGTTAGCTAAGGCAAACACTAGCCATGCTAGGCTGACGTCACAACCTAACATTGGCAATTGGTTATGCCAGATCCAGAGTGGCTCTGGGCAGAGCCAATAGTTATATAGAGTACCCTCCTTCAAGGAAGTTCACAGTTGTCAACAGAGAGTGGCCAGACTCTATGTACAGAAGA
The DNA here is from genome assembly GCF_008692095.1 of Etheostoma spectabile. Classification (NCBI taxonomy): domain Eukaryota; kingdom Metazoa; phylum Chordata; class Actinopteri; order Perciformes; family Percidae; genus Etheostoma; species Etheostoma spectabile. The sequence goes on along the minus strand of NC_045741.1, from coordinate 18,909,799 downwards.
AATGTACGAGAGTTTGGTAGGACCAGGCTACTGAAAATGTACTCTTTAGCTCTAATTTAAAAGTGAGTATTTTTAGACATTTCCTTTCACCAGGTGACTGCACTGTGGACTTTCTATTCTGTGACAGTTTAGTCAACACTTTCTTAATGACATCAGATGCTTTTGTCTTAGTTCTCTTGCTTCTGATTTCAGGAGAGATTTTGTTCTTGTTGAGACATTTCTGGAAAGAAGTCTAATGGAAACAGTTGACACTTTTATGACTTGCAAGGCAAAGCAGCATTTAGCAGATACTTAATAACTTGAAGTTATCTGTCCAAAACTCAGTAAATCATAAAACTGGTCTCGTAACTTTCATGACATCTTATCCCTCCTGTTTTCCTCGGGTCAAATTTGGTTAATGACAGGTCCAAATGGTTTCATGTTACTTGAGGTCAGAAAAAATATTCATGACACAATTAAAATGGTCTCATGACAGCCAATGTACAGACCATCCACTTATGACAGTTTAATGTCATGTTAACACATAACGCTAAATGGTTTCTTTGGGTTTGATAATTTGGCCTGCTATGACATATTTATGTTATGTTGTCTAAGTTAATGTCATGTTATCATAACAAAGATATTGTTGTCTTGGTTAATGTCAAGTTGTCATAACACAAACATCTCAAACAATGCTAACTTTGCCTTAAAAGTGTCAGAATTTAACAAATGAGATTTGATGACAAGAGTCATAAACATTCATAACATTCATGTTCATGATAGGTGACATGTCATGGTTATGACAGTGTCATGTCAGTCTTATGCACGCTTCAAATACACCGTAACCACATAACTTGTGTTTGTTTAAAAGAAACCTCCGCAGGTCTCCTTAATATGGTGGTAGAATCTGTCTTCTGTTTTAGTTTGAAAGGAAGGCTGTGGCTCAATCCCAAACTGTTTGTCCATTTCATATCTCAGACAACACGCTAACTGTGATGGATTGTGGCATTTCAGCATTGTATTACTAATAAGCCCAAGGCACAATGTATCATTTGTTATTTGTTTGTCTTCATGTCAGATATGATAACAGAACTAGAGCATACACCAGTGCAGCACTCTTGGTAAATCACTCTGGGTAAGACTGTCAGCTAAGTGATTAAAAGTAAACAGGGTGAGGCCAGTGTTTGGAGCTCCATCACTACTTCCCAAATGGCTGCTCTCCAGGATTCTCGACTCTGGTTTTGCATTTTGTGCAAATATTTTCAAAGGTGTTCCTTGTAATAATCCTGAAAGTCAGTTAATTATCTCCCTGGAGCCATTGTCTTATCTTGTTGACTGTACCAAATCTGTGCAGCACAATGTGCAAGTGGAAGTTCAGGTTTCAAATTTCCGAAGAGCATGGCGCCACCTCCGGCTCCCACTGCAGTCATTGAGTGTGTGTGTGAGGTCAGCTGATCCTGTTGGAGACAGGGAGGTCACACACACACACACACACACACACACACACAAACAGATAACAACCCAGTGTGTGATGGGGCTTCCTTATCTAGACTGAGTGAGGGCAGCGAGTTTGTGAGAGATGACAAATTAACTGAAACAAAGATCAATGAAGATAGAGAGAGGTGGCAGATGACAGGGCAGAAGAAGTTAAAAACACACACACACTCACTCAAAATGCACAGTCAAAACCGCTTTCCTGTTTCCTGTTTACAGCGATGTGATGGCTATTTTTGTCCGCTAGATGTATGAAGCGCGGCCTTCGACTTTAACAATAGAACACGGTGTAAAGTTAAGAGAGGAGCCATTTAAACTGACAACACACTTGAGAGACTGTAGTTATGGCTTATGCATTTCCTGTTTGTTAGCTAAAGTGAATTGAATCCAGTCTGATTTCATTTGTCCTTGAATTTTCCCCTTTGTCCAGTCATTGCAATTCATTCATCTCAAACACTGTTTGGTTTTGAAAACTTCAAACACTATTTTACAGTTCATATTTTTGTAGAAATTAAGTCAGCAGGTCAACTTATTGTAACATTCAAAAACATTAACATCTTAACAAACAAATACAGAGATAAAGTTTAAATTCATCTAAATAAAGGAACAGTTTAAAATGTTGGTAAATAAGCTGATTTCCCTTCTTGCAAAGAGTTAGATGAGTAGATACCACTTTTTTGTATGTATGGCAAATATAAAGCTATACTGCAAGCAGCCAGGTAGCTTAGCTTAGCATAAATACTGGAAACAGGGTGAAACAGCTAGCCTGGCTCTACCCGAAGGTCTCCCGCTGTGTCTGACAACAACCCCCTCCAGTGCAACCACATTTTCTTGTTTTTACACTTCACCTTTTCTACAAACAAACAAATGAGATATAGCGTAGTACAGTAGTTAGTGGGCTTTAGATGTTCTGGTAGATGGATTTAGTTGTCTTTGGAAAGAGCCAGGCTAGCTGTTTCCTCTCGGTTTCCACTCTTTGTGTGAAGCTAAATTACCCGGCCTCTGGCAGTAGTTTTCAAATGTATCTTGCTGATGTGAGTGAACAATACGTCCCAAAATATTGAACTGTTTTTTTTTCAAATGGATCAGTCTAGATTTTAGCAGTTCCTTCAAGGACGTTTCTCTCAAAATCAGAACTATTTACAGTATAATATCAACACAACAATGTAGGCAAGGCACTTTATAGTTAGCACGTGAGAGCATGGTGGTATTTTCCCCATGATGAGTGTCAGGAACATAACCAGCTCTGGGAAACTGCTTACTCTAAATGTGTCTATGATTTTTAACAGAGCTTGGTTTTGCTCACAAACCACTAGGAGCTAACTGCTTAGCCAACCGGACTGAAAGGTAAGGGTTTAAAGCCTACCTGGTGTTCCTCGGCGGGTCCCCAGCTTCGGCGCCGGCCAGCCCGCGCCTTTTCCTTTGTCAGTCAGTATATCATCCAACTGCATTGCCACAGTTCATTTGGTAAATACTTAAAGACAAGGACGTAACAATAACATAAATTTGTAGGGGTAACGTCAATTACATCAGGAAATGTGGACTATGGATTATAGATAGGTTATTTCCGATTTTTTTCTACTGCAACTGAGAAAAGTTTTAAACAATGAAAAGAACTTCTGAGCCTTTATGTAGAGATTGACTGAAATTATGATTTCTTTTGTTAAAAACAGAAAAAAGAAAACCGTCCGCACTCCATATTTGAAGGTGGGTGAAAAGGTGGGAGGACAGAAAAGCGCAGGTCACTGAATCAAAGAAAACATTTCAGTGAAGAGGTCTGTTGTGGCCACACTGCCATCCACCATGATGACTGTTTATTCATCACACTTCCAGTGTGTTTATGCTGGACAGCTAGTGTGTGTGTGTGTGCGTTTGTGTCTTTGCATGTTTGACCATTTTTTATTTAATCTAATGTTTGTCTTTCTCTGTACCCCACACTCAACCTCAAATATACAACACACACACCCAGTCCAACGATAATCAAAGCTTTGTGATTGTGTCAGGTCTGACTTAGGAGAAGGCTGCAGTGCTCAAACATTTGTGCCTGTTGTGTCCGTCGTGTGGAGAGAAGAACACACCCTATAGCTCTTAAAAAACTATACGAACATATTGGACTCTCTGTCACAATTCAGCCCAGTGTGGGGCAATCTTTCATTTAAACCCGGCTAGATGGATGCAGGATTCCAGATATGGGCAAAGAAATTTTAGAAGGGATTTTAATGTCCTTTGAAGAAATCTCTCCCAAATGTATGACCTTACAAAAAGCTTTTTTTAAGTCTCCAAGTGAGAAACTTTATTTCTTTTATATGCAAAACTAATCACTCGGAATTCCTGCATTCCCATCCAAACAATGGCAATGTGAGGTGTTTGATTTCATCAATCCATAACTAGCTTGCATCTGGCTCTAAAGAAGCCTCAGACTTGAGACATGACATGGAGGGCGAACTTAAAAGAGGACATTTCAGAAGACGATTGGAAAAAAAAACCTGTGATGCATCTCAGCAAAATCTAATTTAAAGCTTTTGTAATAGAATTGGCTGATGCAGATTTACAAAACTCCTGTTAAATTAAATAAATAGAACAGTAATATACCTGACAAAATTAAAACATTCTGGAGGGTGGTGATCAATAAAACCTCTGAATCTGTCACCCCAAGAATATAAATGTTTTGATTTTGCTATACTACAGGCAAAAAGTACAATTGGTGCTTGGATTAAGAATATGGCGCATAGTTCTGCATGTCCATGGAGAGATTAACACATATATTAAAAACAAATTGGGGGTGTATGTGAAAATCTGGAAACCATTTGACCAGTTTATAAAAATAAAAAGGAGTCATAGGAGAGTTTCTAAAAAGGGATAATGCAGGACAGGATACCTAAAATTCAATGTGGTGAACCCAAGAAGGGGAAAGGACTGAGAGATGTGTCACACGGCAGAAAATTTGTTTGGTTACAGTTTTTTGCAAGTACGTTTTGGTTTGCTGTGCCTTGTTAATTCCTGATTTGTTGTGTGTTTTGCATATTTATTAATCTATTTGCTGTGCTTTAAATATTGATTTAATTGTCAACTGTTTGCATGTTTACCAGTTGCTTTTGGGACTGCTTTGGTTTGTACAATTGTTTTTGAGTTGTTTTGATTTTTCATTGTCCTCCTAAATTGTGAAAAAAAAGTGCCAGACTTTTAAATTTTTTAACTACATAGTTTATTCAGCACCAGCCAATTTAAAGCATGATTCCTCGATAGCTTGTAGCCTTACCACAGTAGGCGTGAAAGGCCTGGGTCTATAGTGTGTACAGCAATGACCACAGACTACGGATGAGGTAATGAGTGTTTGGTACCCCATGTCAAACTGTCATCCCATGTCACACTGGGTGCTTTGAGTGAAAGTGATGACACAGCCAGAGAAAACGACAGGGGGATCCCCCTCACACTGACACAATCTTTTTTAAGCTCCTCCAACCACAAACCCCCAACCTTTCTTTTCCCACACAGCAGCCAAAAAAGGCAGAAGCTCTCCGACGGGCTGCTTCAGATACCCGTGTTGGGTATCTATTTTAAACCACACACTTGTGTATTGGGCAGAGGCAGCTCGGTGTGTTTTTTAGCAGTGACCTCTGGCTTTTGCAACACAAATGCTGTAAACCCATGTTTCCCTTTCCAGCCGCAGAGATAAGAGACTTTCTGTTATTTAGGCAGACAGGCAGCCTCTGCACAAAAATAAGCTCTACTGAAGATAGTCAGAGCTCACACACATGCAAAACAAACACGCACATTCTTTCTCTCGCTTTGTTAACGTGTGTGGGAGAGGAAAAGATGTACACTTGCACACATACAATAAACAAACCGACACACTTAGCAATGTGCATACAAGGCCTCGGTTATTATTTTAGACCTTAGCTGCTGATCTCAAGTATTTTAAAATTTGATACAAAATACAGACGGGCACATGAATAATATATGCCTACAGACACACACACACTCATATTTGCACACACACACACACACACACATTAACTCCGGCTCTTTGTCACTTCATTTTTCAGACCCAAAAGTGTTTATTAAAGGTGTGACCACACCAACGACGGCAGCCAAAACCTTTGTTCTCAGGGGAGGATGCCCTTGTATAGCTGGGCTAAATCTCATCCCACCGTTTGTTGTTGTTGGTTTGTTGCTGCAGCTGTTTTTAATTATCTTAATACGTTTGCAATACTTGACATAGGAACGTCTTTCTGACCTACTTTCCCCTCCTATATTTTCTCACTTCATACATCTCTGACATCTGAGAGTTTGTTATTTAGGCAGACAGGCAGCCTCTGCACAACAATAAGCCCTGCTGAAGATACTCAGAGCTCACACACGTGCAAAACAAACACGCACATTGTTTCTCTCTCTTTGTTAACGTGTGTGGGAGAGGGAAAGATGTACACTTGCACACATACAATAAACAAACCAACACACTTAGCAATGTGCATATTTTAGACCAAAGCTGCTGATATCAAGTACTTTAAAATTTGATCATTGAGAAAAATGACCTCCCACTGTTTGCTGTTGTTGGTTTGTTGCTGCAGCTGTTTTTAATTATCTTAATGCATATGCAACACTTGACATGGAAAGGCCTTTCTGACCTACTTTCCCCTCCTGTATTTTCTCACTTCATACATCTCTGACTCGTTCATCTGCCTTGTTCAGGTTAGATGGAGGGAGAAAGGTTGAAATAACAGAATGTGAGGAATTTGGCAAGCAACTAAAGTTGTGCATGCCGATTGACAACATTCTTTGAAAACCTAATCAAAGTCATACTATGTTTATTTTTCAGCAGTTTAAATCTCTAGGGAGTTGGTCTGATAGCTTCCAATCTAATGTGTAAGTCTGCCGCAGATGTTCTTATTTGGAAAAGCACAACACCTCCGCGGTGGAGATTAGGTCTCTGGTTCCATCTGTTTCCCTTGTTTGACGCATTACAGCCCTTTTCAGCTAAATGTCAGTGTTACTAATGGAGCTTGTCATGCACAATGTCTTTGAATGTCACTTTTATTCTCACAAGCTGATGCATATTTTTTCCAATTTGCTTCTTATCATAATTATCATCCACATCACTGGAAATACTGTATGGCTGGAGAAGAAAAACGGTAGAGATTTCCAATGAAATCCTCTGAGACATACAATGTACAGATTACATAAGTGAAGGATTATGCAAACCATTTCATTCATTGGTTGGATTTAAAGCCCTTTTGTCCCCCCTCTTTCCTAAATCTGAAACAAAGGCAATGACTGCAGCTTGCAAACACAGCACATAAAACAGGCTCACGTGTTCCAAACTGAGAGAGTCTGACTTTAACTGAAGGGGCATTTCACTTTTCTCCTGGTCTACTCGACAGAAAGGTCAGAGGTCAAACAGAACATCGGAGAAGAATTCAAACTGCTGTAAATCTAATTTGGTGTGTTCTCTGACAGCTGAAAATACAGTCATAGACTTAAAACAGGGGCAAAACATGGTGAAACCAGCATAACTGTGGATGCAAGCTAAAAAATAGTTGGACCAAAAATAATGTGTCAGTTGTGTGGAACATCGAGCCAATTGCAATAAATGCAAAATTGAGACATGCATCATAATTTCTCACTTTATACCCCTAGTATTGTGTGTCTGTGAAAGATAAGATGCTGTGGTGTGTTCATTTTTCAATGTCTGGGTTAATTTAAAAACAAATTAAATTCCTGTCACCTGCAATGCATTAAAGTGGCAGACATTTCAAAACTCCAGCAGATACAACTGAAACTATTTGCATAGATTCTACTATGAGTGAGCTTTTTTTCTTTTCTCTTCTTCACTTTTTCTTTATTATTGTTATTGTTATAACTATCATTATCATTATTGTTATTTGCCTATAGTGCAATACCATGAGTGAACTTAAACATGTATTTATATTTTGTAATCTGGTTAGCTGACCCTTTCATCATGGAGCACCATTAAACAACCAGACACACAGCTCCCTGGTAACAAAGCCGATAAGATGTCATTGCAGAGAAAGTGACACATTTCACACTGTGTTTATATTTTTCACATGTTAACATCCAGCACCAAGCCCACTTGCATCACACTTGGCTGCTTCACGTTCAAGTTTGGCAATGATGAATTTAAACTTTTACACAAGTCTTCAGCCATCTTTTCTGATGACCTCTCACTGTTACAGAGGGTTACAACATGCTGGAAGTTGCAGCTAAACGTAAATTAAGGAACCTCACAGCTTTACAAATATTTTAACTTATTTGGCTTCCACATGTATGAACACTAACATGTTTGATTTCTCTTTCCCAATGAACAACATGTGGAATTATTTTTCTATAGGTCTAGTTTTTCATGTTTTCTGTCCATTTGGAATTATTTGCATTCATAACATTTACTGAATTATTTTTATGAACCCTGGGTATTACATTATTATACCCATCTGTCCCTAAACAACAGTGAAACAATGAAAGTGTATGGATAAATTTAATGTTTCACCGCTGCCTTACAGTTAACTCATACATCATCATTGTATTTCTATAATATAATTAAACAGAGAAACTCTTTGAACTCCTCTCTCATTTCTTTCTTCTTTGATCTTCCTAAGCGATTGGAGGAATGCCAAGGTCTTCAGAGAGGCCAGATATGAGCGGCATTGCATTCCTATCTGCTCAGCTGTGTCGAGGTGGACAGGTTAGCAGGCGAGTGAAGGCACGTGACCCTTTTGGAATTGGAAGGGAACAAGACCAAGAGGAATCAAACTCCGCCCCCATAACCTCCAACCCTAGCCTTACCTCGTCTCCCTGGAGGATTTCAGTTTCTCAGCCTCTCAGTTTCTTAAACCTTCAGCATGAACATTTTGCGTTAGCAGTAAACACTTGCACAGATGTTCAGTATAAGCATTTCCTTATTACACAAAAACATAATGTGGGCAGTGTTACAACAGTATTTACTGCAAAATATTTTAAGAACAACACATTTTTTTAGGAGACAGGGTTGACACATTACAAACAAAGTAATAGTTTGGTTTTGGGAGACTTGGGGATGTTACAGGTTTGGTTTAATATTACGAGGTTAATGTAGGTTGTTTTGACAAAGCCACAAACACACACACACACACACACACACACACACACACACACAGACACACACACCCACACAAAGATTTGTGGCACTATCTTTGTGGGGACCCGCCTCAGACATAATGCATTCCCTAGCCCCTTACCCTAACCTTAACCATCACGACCAAATGCCTAACCTTACCCTCACCCTAACCATAACCTAATTCTAAATCTAATCCTGAAACCAAGTCATAACTCTCAAACAGCCCTTTAAACTTGTGGGGTCCAGCAATTTTGTCAAAGCTGTCGGGACCCCACAAGTATTACTGGACTGGTTTTTGGACCCCACGAATATAGTTAAACAAAATCAGACATACATACACACACGCACGCACGTACGTACGCACGCACACACACACACACACACACACACACACACACACACACACAGTGTGGAAGTACAATCCCATTTAATCACAAGAATCCTGACTGGGTACATTCCTGTCACACAGAGTTTGTACCATTTGCTTATTAGAGCAAACAATGGTATCTGTCAATTTCATTTTCATAAGCTGAAAGATTACAGAGCGATGTGCTTATGCTCTGTATTCAGTCCAGCGCACTGCAATTCTTCTGCTTTCCCACGTCTGACAGGCACCATGTTGTATGTGAGTTTAGCAAACTGATTGTCAGGTGCAGTCCCTGCTGATCCTTCCCATTACACAGAGCTGGACATGTTTTGTGTAGTAAACTCTTTCCCTACAAGTGCAATGGAAACGGTTGTATACATATATATTATATAAGTTACTTTGTTGATTCTGACCGCATCTCTCAGCTGGCCCCATGACACAATCATACCAATTATGACACTAATGTTTAGCCTTTCAGGTATTAATGCTATAGTTTTAGAGAAATGCCTCTGTTTAGACCTGCTGACTCCAAATGCATACGCTGCTGTACCTGAAAGTCTGCATTGCGGTGTCATTGACAACTTCATACTGATCTAGAGAGAACCCAATGACCCAAACATTTACAAACAAATATACACAAATTGTAATAATATAGGCAGTTAACTGCAATATACAAGATGTCAGCTGTTAAGACGTGCATTATTTGCATGTACAAGTACTTTATATTAATGAATGTGAACAAATTTAAGCCATATACATGAGTGGCTGTTTGCTGCAGGGCTGGATTACTGTTGCTTTGTCAGTGAAATTCCTGTAAATGCATCTGCATTGTATTTGCTTGCTTTTGTGTGTTCAAAGGAATGTCCATGAAAACTGTTTTGCGAGCTTGTTTGTGTGATAAGTCAGGTTCTTTGTGTGTGTGTGTGTGTGTGTGTGTGTGTGTGTGTGTGTGTGTGTGTGTGTGTGTGTGTGTGTGTGTGTGTGTGTGTGTGTGTAGGAAAGAGGGGGCAACTTGCAGCAGGAGACTGGAGAATTAAATGAAGGAAACGGGAAGGAAATGACGAAGGCCTGCTCTCCAAAACTGCAAAACTGCCACTCTCTCTCTTTGTCATCCTGTATGGAAACACACACACACACACGCACACACACACACACACACACATAAACATGCACACACAAACACAGCCTATTGTTGTTGTGACTGTGATGAAAACTCTGGTACGCAGGATCTGAGACACCGGATGGTAAACAACAAATCTGGAGAATATGGAGAGAGGGGGAAGAATGAAGTCCTGGGTAAGGTAGCCAGACTGTCAGTGGCAGAAAAGTGGAGAAAAAGATTTTAAAAATAAATAAAGACAAACCTGACTTAAATGCATGTTTGATATTTATATTAAACAATCTTACTTTCAATAACCTCATAACAGCTTATGACTTCAATTATTTCCTCTTTCATTCAACACAGATTTTGTCAAAGGCAGCGTCCCGTTTTTCAAACTGTTGTCGTCTCGTCTTAATGTCTTGGACATTAAGCTCTTGAAAGAGATATTTTTGAGTGAGAGCAGGTAAATCATGCAAAAATGAACAGTGGCCAAATAAAACTTTTGTGTGCATTAACTTGAGAGCGAGGCAGCATAGGAAGCTGGAGTGGCGACACAAACATTGCTGTCACCTCCACAACACGACAGGCCTGGATCAAACAAGGCTGGGAGAGGTTTCCTTTCATTAACTTTAACCAGCCTGCAGTGCCACACCAGCAGCATTATTAGCTGAAATATACATAAAAAAGAAACGACATTCATTTAAGAAATTTCTCCTTGACCTTAGACACATTCAGGAGCTCAGGAACAAACATGATTCCTCTGAAGGGGGCTGGCACAAAAACAAGAAAGGGCCGTGAAAGGAAGGTCAGAGGTCATTGCAAGAATGTCATTGGCCTTGCTGTTATCACATATCTTCACGCAGATGTGCACAACTCAGTGTATGCGTGAGCGCGCACACACACATCTTCTGAAAACGTCTGCTTCACATCTTTCAGCTTAACAATGATTTGATTTAGTTTGTCGTCTCTGTAGACAATTGACTTCAAAATACATTTTTGTCATTCCTGTAAAACAGGAAAACGTTTCCCCGTTGGGCTTGAAAGCATTTCATACTGTACTGTATGTGTTACAAAGGGGACATTTTGTGTGTGTGTGTGTGTGCGTGCGTGTGTGTGTGTGTGTGTGTGACACAATTATGCTTTTAATAATCTGAACGTGGCACCAATCAGATACAGAACATCCCACTATGTGATATAATTGTTACATTTAGTGCCACTTGGCTATTCGGCAACAAATAAACACCAAGACAGAAAAAGTAAAGGCAACTAAAGGTATTTTGAATGAGCTCACAGATATATATATATATATATACTGACCGATTCGCAATGATTGCTGATCAGTTTGTTTTGTAGTGCAGAAACACAAACCTCTTATCCAGTCATGTTTTTATAAAAGACATTTGCCTTCTGGTACTAGTTACACTAATACAACAAAAAGTCCAGCCATTTTGGGAAAACTTGCTAGTCTAAGCACAGAGTGTAAGGTAGCTCTCTAAAAGGAAACATTCCCTGGTGAACAGTATGTGATTGATGTTCTTGGCAGCAGCAACTAGGGATAAAATGAAGAAAAACTGCATAACAACCGTGAGTAAAAGTAGGAAAAACGTCAGTAAAGAAAGACAACCTATGAAGTCTACGTTTACCAGCAATAAACAAAAATCAAAGATCACACTCATATACTGTCATTTTAAGCTTCAGGTAAGCCGGTGGACATAGCAACAGCAGAGTACACTTGATTTAGACTAGATGCTAATTCCATGGAGACAGCATTGTTGGGGGGGTTAAGATTACAGTCTGGCAGTGGAACTCCAGCAAGGTTGCTCTGTTGTTTACCTGGAGCGCATGGCTTGTGTCTTAAGAGGCTTTTAAAGGCTTGGAAGAGATGAGCCGCCATCTGGCTAAATCCCGAACAGGCAGCCAGACATGGTTGGGCGCATGTTGACTCTGCTGTTTTGGTGTGCTGCAACACAGGGCTGCTGGCTACTGAAAACATGGCTTCTTGTACCTGAGAATTATTTTTTTTTAATCTAAAACATTTTTAAATCTAATGTGTGTCTAACATGGAAATTTATTATTTATTTCTGTAATAGCTCCTTGATGTTTGATTTACATGTGCACACTGCAAATTCTGTTTTAACTATACTGTTACATGGGAGCTAGGGAAGCCAAGCACTAGACATAGGTAGGACAGGAGGCAGGAGTTTTGTTTGCAGGGAGTGTACTACATCCAAAAAGGAGGGAACTGATGCTGCGTTCCATGCAACCCGTAACACTTGTAACAACCTTCTACTTGTAAGAGTGCCCTGGAACGGCAGTCAAACCTGTAACTTACTACCCGTGAACTTGTACCAGATTGTTACTCTTAGTTAGTTTTTGACGTCACACATACATGAACAACAATGGCGTCCCCTGTTGATGCTGTACAGACGCCAGTGATTAACAGTGAGAAAATGAAAAAATAGACATAAATAGGCAACGTAATGTAATTCCGCACATTGTAATCAAAACAATACACATGCAATTGTGTACTACTACAGGTTATGTTTATTAAATGAAGCCCAAAATATGTCGCCGACTAGAAATCGGTAGTATCAGCTAGCGCTAGCTAACTTCGAAGTTAGGTTAGCTAAAGCTAGCTAGAACGGTTTGTCATGACTTTGCCTGAAACGCTACCAAGTCATGAGTCGTGATTTTAAGTGTTAAATTGTGTCTAGAACGCAGCACGAAGTTGGGAGTCCAGACAGTGGGAAGCCAGGAGTGATGCCAGGGAGGGAGGTGTCCAGTAATGAGCCGAGTAGAGTCAAAAACCGAGAGGCAAAAGAACAAGAACACAGTCTAACATAAATCAAAAATTGAGCAGACAGGATCAGTGTAAGCAAAATTCTGGCAGTGTACGTGCGGCACTGCAGAGGTAATGTAGTCAGGCTTGATTGCAAAAAAGGAAGTTCCACTCAGGTCCGGCACACCTGACTCTGCTTGAGTAATCAGCCACACCCAACCAGTGATTTGGTTTTGCAGCGTGGTTGTGGGTGTGGACAGTTTCACACACCACATCAGTGTAGTACAGTACAGTACAAACCTGCAGGGAGGGAACATGCTGGCACACAGCCTTCACCCTACCAGTCTGCTCACCTGTCAAAGGCCTACATGCTCACAGTCCAGTTACAACTACTGTGCAGGGGAAATCACAACTTCCCCAATATATTTTAACACAGCACAGTGTTAAAACTGGAAACAGACGTTTTTCTCAGCTCTTGAAATCTTTACAATAATAAACAGTATACTGTGTTCTATATACACAAAAGTAAGTTTTTTTATGAAGATTGGCAGCAGTAAAATAGCCTAATGCAGTTTCTTTTATGACACCATTCTCTCTCTGAATAGTAGTAAATGGGTGAGAAAAGTATTTTTTCGGCAAAGGTGACTGCACCCAGCCGACCAGGCCGTCTATTGATTAGCGTTGATCTGGTCTGTCAGTAGGTCACCTATTCATGACTGTCAACTGAGGATGTGCTGGCCAAATGCAATGAATCGAACACCGGTGCACAGATTTGCACAGCTAACACAATGACCTGCATACCATTGATCTGAATCATGACGTACTGCATCTATCAGTGAGAAGGTCTGTCTGTTAAAGGGCAGGCAGCTCAATGGAAAATTGCGATTTGATTAGTTTAATCAATGCCTCTGAGCACTCAGAGTCCCTCAGTAAATATGCCATTGTGTTCAACACTTTGGTCGTTCACTGTTGTGTAATGTATTGACATTTAAGAATATTATGAGACTTAAAACACAAAGCATCCTAAGTACAAAGTGCAATCAGAGCTTTATAAAGCATTTACAAAACCACAGCTAGCTGCAAAGCAGATAAATATAAATAGTATTAGTTTTATTTTATTGTGGCAAACATATTTACACTTTTTGGTAATGGTTTTCTCAGATTGGGGCTATATTTGTACTCTTTTCCTCAGATCTAGCCTCTGGTGCCCCAAGTCTTCCTGTCAGCAAAAGCACCTGCACACACACATGCACACACAGAAACATGTGCATCCTATGGGACATGCCTATGAACTGAGGTGTTGGACATGGCATCTGTTTCCTGTCTGTATTTGAAACACAGCTATTACACATGTGGATTTCACCAAAGTTTCCTCACAGTTTTGAAAAGTAGGCCACAGTTGCTCTTAACCTTGCCTTAATTTGCTCTTGCCACTGAACAATAAAAGCAATGGTGAGTGTTTTGGTGGCATGGATGTTTCTCAAGCCCCTACACAAAACATGCTGATGGTTATCTTGTTAAAATCACAAAAAAGCCTCACAAATCCCATTTTGGATTCTACATTCTGCTCTATCCAAGGGTCACCCAGTGATTTTCTATCTCCCCTCTGTTATTATTCCATTTCCTCCCCATGAACAGAAAGACCGAAATAACCCTGCTGAAATCTATGGCTCTCCAGGGGCAATGCTTTTGTGTCAGAGCAAGTGGAAAACAGCAGTAGCCAGGGCTGAATGGGACACTGTGAGATCTAGAGTTTCAAGGCCTCATGGGGCTCGGTCCATAGACACAGACACGGCTCATTACATGAGCAGACTGTATGGAGACCAACCGAGAAGTGTCTTATGAGAGACTCAGCATGTATGATTAACGGTGGAGATTAAATGCTGGACTCTTGTCTGAAGCTGAATGATGGCTGAGTGCACAGTGATGAAATATTCTCTGGGTACCTGTAACTGTGTATGTGGTGAAATGAGGAAAGGCAGGTTATGAGATCCTTGTTGAGGGAAACAAGTGTTGAGTCCCATAAAACCTTTTCTCCCATGCATCTGTTATGATTCTTTCTTCTTCCCTGATTTTTCACCACGCTACCTCGGTGGCCATAGGTGTCTTTTAAACTGGGGAGGCTTTTTGACATAGTCCCTTCTGTTGTCATCACTTCCTTACTTGTTTACGTCATGTTTGTTTTTAAATGTGCAAAAAGTTGTAGCTATGAGCAGAAATCTTACTGAAACACATCTGAGCTATTAAAGTCCAGGGGTTACCAAATTAATAAAAATGCATTCATTTATCATTGATGTGAACAGGTACATTTAAAGAGGTTACTTTCACACACACAAATAAAAAAAGAATTCCACCATAAATGTTTGCATAAGAATTCACCAGAATGCAGTAAATGAAGTGTTTAATGCAGTAGAATGTCCTGAGGTAAGAGGGCCCCCAGACTCCCCACACAATATTTGACCCTCCTTCCCCCCTCCCATGTTTAAATTGAATCTGCGCTCTTGTATAGATTGCCATTACTTGTGCAATGCTGTTGCATGTTTTATGCTCAGAAGGCCTATTTTGTATAATAAATTTCCCTTTGATGCAAAGTCATGCAATTGTTTTCCCGACCGTCATTCTAATTATCTGCCCTGACCTCATCGATCCTCCTTACTTTTCATCAAGCGACATCAGGTCAGGTCATCCCCCCATCAGCCTTAGCTGTACTTTGTTCTTAGTGCTAAATAGAAAATGTTAGCACACTACCATGCTAAACCAAGTTGGTTTGACATGGTAAAGACTACCTACTGGACATCATTATGTTAGCATTGTCATTGTGGGCATTGTTAGCATGCTTGTGTTAGCATTTGGCTCAAAGAGCTGCTGTGCCTGACTCCTGCGTCACATAGATTTTAGCATGGCTGTAGACTCCTCGTACAAATTTATTTTTCATCAAAGTTTTAGATTACATGACTCAACTTGCCAGCCACCAGTGCAAAAAATCGCTGACATCTATCTGAATCTTTTACAGTCACATTTAATGGATGCACTTTGTCAATAATTCATTACATCATGTCTGTCATTTCAGCTTTACGCATCTTTTCTCCACTTCAGCCAGAGCAGCACCTTTGAGGACGCAGCACATGAAATGAAGACAGTTGAACATGTACCTACACACACACACACACACACACACACACACACACACACACACACACACACACACTATATGTGCACGTACAGCTCCCGGAGGACAGCTGTCAGATTCAAACTAATGAGAACTGAGGTTGGCATCATAATGGATTTCTTCACTCTGTCTGTCTATGTATTTCTCACATTCACGGCATCCTTGTGAAGTCATGAGTGGATGCTGACATTGTCTGACACTGTGTGCCTGTGAGGCATTGGGGTCAAAATACAAAATCTTCTCCAAATAAAAAGGCCAACAATGTTTACCACAACTTTGCCTACAAGGTCTGCTGCACTTCTAATTCTATGTTGTGCGTAAAATGACTCTAATGGTTGTTTCTGTAGCTGATGGCCTTGTTAATCACACACCTTAATGCTACAAACAGCAGTGTCGTATTCAGCTCCTCCTCACCTGCCCTAAGTTCTAATGTGCTGTCTACATAAAGCATCTAATTATGATGTGAGGGCATGCTGGGACATGTTACTCTCTGCTATTCCTGGGGATTGTTTTTTTTTAATTTTCCACAGTCAAGAGAAGGTCACAATCCCTCTATGCTCTGATTCAACCTCTCTGACATCTTAGTGCTGCTAGCGTAATCCAATCTGGGCATACTAACTAACGGCTCTGGTGCTTTCCTGGCCTTCCCTCTTGCATTATTCAGGAACAGATTTTTGTCATGCATGGTTCAAAATGAAGCTGTGTGTCTGCCTGGCACTAGTGATTGTCTGGTAGAGCGATGGCCTGTAGCTTCATTCTACTGGCCGGGAACTAGTAGGTAAACTCTGCTCTTCTGCTATTGTGTCAGACCAGGCAGTGACCGTCATTTATTCTTTGTTTTGAGGATGGTAAAGTGACCTTAAAATTAGGATCAGAACAATTCTCTAATTAAATTCCAATGTGATTTATATTGATGAAGGGTTTACATGTGAACATGGTATCACTGCAAAGAGGAGAAAAGTGGCCAGAGAATACTTTGTTCATTAAATCCTGTGCTACACTTCTACACAGTGGTAGAAAGTAAATTGACTCAAGTACTATGATGGTTTAAGTTACTTGAGTATTTCATAATCATCCATCACTGAAAAAAAATAAAACTGCTTTTGTCCATTCCCAGATAACATGTTTAATAAAGATGGGCAAGTATTGAAATCCAACAGCAATACACTTGACTTCTGTGAGTGCCAGAAAAATGTATTGTTGCATAGCCTATTTCCCTGTCATTCACACATGCCTGACAGCAGGTTGAACAAACACCTCAGTATTTGTTTGAGGGAAAAGTAAATGCAACACGCAAGTTTGAAAAAAATACACATTTTATTCTTTCATATAAGCCAGGAACTCTCTCCCTTGACAGCTTGAAATTTTTTCCGCAACTACTTGTCGACCACTAACACTTTCAATCCTTTAATTATGTGAGTGGGCTGGCTGCACATGTGACTCATACCCAGGTAACCCTGTAGAGACCAGAGGTGGGACACAAGGACAGGCTGTACGAAAATGTTGGTCAGACAGAAATATTAAACTACAAATGCTTCGAGCAGCTGTAAAAAGCAAGAATAGCAGATGGATGGCCTGTTGCTCATATGTCTATACTTTATGTGGTAACTGTCCACTAATTACAATGAGCTGTGCACATGATGTAATGCTATCTTCGGAGTATAAGGGCAACTTCGGCTAGGCTGCAACTTCTGTGTAGGCTCACATGCATGATAACCATTTGACAAGCCACAAGTACAGTAATGAGTTAGCACGTCTGTGTGTGTGTGTGTGTGTGTGTTTGTGTGTGTGTGTGTTTATGTGTGTCTCCTGAAAGCACATCAATCCATGATGAGCTGCTGAGGAGCTTTTTATAGCACTCATCAACCGCTAGCTGAAAATACATTAACCTTCTGTCTCTGGATTTCTTTCTAAATAAAATCCATAGTGGGAGTGTTTTTGTTTTCATTGAATGCCTCAGCATGGCCAATGGGATTGTGTCAGCTGGTAAAACCCTGTCTGTCCAGATAACAATCCCCATATCCACCTCCACTGAGCAGCAGGGAACCTCTTTTTTCCCTCCCTGTGTCTTATTCAGCCCTGTTAGTGTGCACTGGTGGTGTTAGTAAGAATAAGCCTGGCTCTGGGGGAGCATCCCCGTATGCTGTGGGCTTTGGGATGCGGCCCCAGCAGACAGACGCATTAACACTAATGGCTTAAGTTCATTAATGCATCAATATCTATGTGTGTTCCAGTTGATACTGTTCTATCTGAATAACTGGCAAGAACTGTGTTCTTGCGCGTAGGATTGTTGCTGTGGGTGAAAGGAAGTGACAGTGACAGGTCTTCCTCATTTAAAGAACCAAGACAAGTTGTGTCACTGCTGCTTAGTCACATGCCTCTCTGATTACAAGTCATAGGAGCTGGCATGCGAGGTGAGTCTGTCTCTTTTTAGATGTCAGATATGAATCCTAATGTACAGACATTTAATAGAAAGAAGTAACCTTATCTTTTATTAGTGTCACTTTCATGTATTAACTGTTATTTTAGTGAAGTCGAACTAAGAAGTGACCATTGGTGGAAAGGTACATTTACTCAAGTACTATACGTACAATTTTGCAGTATTTATTTTTCAGTATTTCCATTTTTTATACTTCTATTCCATTACATCTGAGAGGTAAACATTGAACTTCCTACTGCATTAAATTTGTCTGACAGATTTAGTTGGAAGTTACTTTGCAGGTTGAAATTATCAATACAAATTTTAAATCAACTAATATATTCTGATGTATTATTATAAGCAACCCAGAAATATGTACAGTTATTGAAATGAACTCCACCTTTACCAGCTGTAACGTTAAAGCAATGAACACATGAATGCATCATTAATTACAATCCACTAATTTATATATAATCCTGAAAGGGGCCAGTCTGCATAATTAGTACTTTAATATACTGTACTGTATATAGTACTGTATATATTTAATGCTAAGACTTGTTATACTGTTAGGCAAGGCAAGGCAGCTTTATTTGTATAGCACATTTCAGCAGCAGGGCAATTTAGTTAAGGAAACATTTGAATGCAGGACTTTTATTTTTTACACCGTGGTATTGCTACTTTTACTTAAGTGAAAGATCTGAGTACTTCTTCCACAACTGCATGTGACACTATTAATGCAGTGGTTCTTATTTCAGTATGTAGGGTAAATGTAAATAAAAAGCATCAGCTGGTTCTGAATGTATAATTCTATGCATACAACATTACAGTATGTAGATTCCTAGCACTATTTTGGCCCTTTTTTTCTGTAGCATATCACCAAAGGAGGACAGACATAAGAGCAAATAAAAAGACAATCCGTATGTTGTTAAACGTCCTCTGGTGCTTCAGCTGCCTTGTCATTAAACGACCCATGTGATGTTCTAACAACTTGTGCTCATGGTGAAATCCCATGGTGGTTTCCCTGAGGCCAGTCAGAATGAATGGGCCTTCAGTACCTTAATTGAATAACTTCTACAGCCTGTTCCCTGAGAGCAAATTGGCAAAAAAGGACAAAGATCCAGCCAAGACTATAATATATATATAGTCCATAAAGCTGAGAAATGCAGTGTCTTTATTTAGCAGCACTGCGCATCTGACCTCAATTTGAGCCTCTCAAGGTAAACCCCCTTTATATTAAAAAGCACCAGAGGAAAACATGGCCTACTTGTTTTCCAATACAAATTGACACGACATTATATAATTTTCTTCTTTTTTTATTTATAATTCTATGAGGTTCACATAACAAACCACATTTTCTTTAAAAAATAACATATTTAAACATCTTCACTTTACATTTTAAAACATAAAGGTTTTTTTCTTTTGCACAGCAAAGATATGACATTTATGTTTCAGACAACATACCAACACACATTTTGTACATGTAGTCAACATAATACTTGATTGAATTCCACAACAGTGCAAAATAAATGTAAATAAACAGGCTTTTACAGAAGCGCCCTGACAGGAAAATTAAGGATGCCTGTTTAGACCCACTGAACCACTTAGGAAAAAGAACATAACGTGCTTTAAAAACAGAATGTTTTTGGGTTGTGAAGAGCATCTTTCAATAGAAAACTTTAATTTTTAAAAGAGCGAGAAAAAACTTAAGTAAGCTTGAGGATACAACAAATCCTCTTAAATAATAAAAGAGATGGAATTAGTGCCATACGTCCTAGGGCG
Organism: Etheostoma spectabile; assembly: GCF_008692095.1. Taxonomy (NCBI): domain Eukaryota; kingdom Metazoa; phylum Chordata; class Actinopteri; order Perciformes; family Percidae; genus Etheostoma; species Etheostoma spectabile. Next base: position 18,889,600 of record NC_045741.1, on the reverse strand, counting down.
CACTGGGAATTTGTCGGTTCAATAGTCATCTCTCATATGGGCATGGTTTTTTTCATTTTTTTTCTGTGTTTACACAATCTTAAAACATCATTCAGTAGCCTAATTGTGTGTTTAGTGCGGTAATTGTCCCAGAATCCTCTTTTTTCTGGATCCTTTCAGCTAGCCGTGGAGGCACCAGACAAACACTCTCCAATAACGTTGACGACAGAGGAAATGTTTCTTGTGGAGACAACAAAACAGAGGCGCCCAGAAATGCCTAAACTTATTCAGGCAATTTCCTGCACCTTTACCTCTTCAAACCCGTTAGTGACCGGTGGGGGCTCCTGGTTGCTCTCTATTGAGGACTCACTGCCCGTGCTCTCTCCAGACAGAAGTCTGGTGACTCTGAGGTCAGCTTTAAGTGTCCGCACATCGTTTCCTATGCTCATCTCTCCCAAATCGTTAATTATCTGAGTCCACTCCTGTTTACCGTTGGCAACACAATCCTCGTCCGTGTCCAGAATGTCCTCACACTCAAAGTGCATCGCTTTCTCCTCCTCCTCCTCCCCGACCAAGTCCTCTGAGATGGAGCCCAGTTTGGGCGCGCTCCGGCTGCGCTCCACCGGGGGTTTGTAGTAACACTGTCCGTTCAGCAGCTTCCTGATGGGGACCAATGGGATGGTTTGTTCCCCTATGAGCTGCTGCTGCTGGTGCCTTGCATCGTCCCTCCGTTTAAGTCTTTTGAACTCAGCCAGGGCCGTGGCCGAGGTCTGGTACAGCAGCAGCGCCATGGCCTTTGCTTTCTCCGGCTTGGACACCAGCACTGCGTGGCAGCGCAACATCACGGCCTTGTGCTTCATTTCGTGCCTGTAAACCCAGGCGAAAATCTTCGGTAGCCTCGGGTCCGCGACACAGTAGGTTATCCGGTGCAGCAAGTACAAATGTCCCGGCCTCCTGGCCTTGTCGTCCATATGCACCATCCGGATGCCCTGCGAACTGATGGTCAGCCTCATCTTGGTACCGTTCTTGCCCATTTCGCTTTTGCCCCAGATCTTGCTCACTGCCACGTCCGTGCAGCCGTCCCCTTTGGACTGGATGGTAGTGGCATTCCCCAGGTAGAGCACCGTGTATGTGGGGTCATCACTGGTGATCTTCACCTTTTTCCTCTTTGACTTGAACATGCTGCCCACCCTGTTGAGTGCGCTCTCTGGGCAGGACTTGGCGAAAGAGGTGAGCGCAGAGTAGTTGAGGCTCACCGCATAGCCCTTCTGCTTGGACTGCTTGTCTTGCTCAATCAGGTCGAACTTATTCTTTTTCCAAGGCAGCATTTTATTGCTGTTTCCAGTCAACAGCACCAAAGTCTACTTAGAGAGAAAGAAACTAGTAAACGTTGTATTAACCTACTACTAAATCCGTAAAGTGTTGATTTCCCTTTCAGGTCATTTATAAGCTACTTTGTGAGAAATTAACGCAAAGACGATGTACTTCATCTGTCCATCCTCTAAAGTGCTCTTGTCCATTGTGGGGCAATAGGTCTTTCCGATGTTCCGAATGGAGTGTGCTGCTGTAGGACGAGCTTCGCGGATTATATACAGGGAGAAACCATTTGAGACACTGTATGGGGGTGGCCTGAACCAAATGAGAATAAACCTGCACTGGTTAGTATCGATTGTGTTCGTTGATACAAAAAACTCTCACGCTTGCCTGCTTTTTCCAAATAGCTGCAGCATATTTTTATACAGTTATGCAGGCTAATGATAATAACTAAAACATAATCTTTTCAACATTTAGCAGCATAATATTATTAACATTCCCTTTTACAAGGTGTAACTGGGAATGTCAGTTAATGTCTATAGGTTAGTACTATACAGACAAATGTCAGACATATAGGCTATAACATAATACCCTCTGTATAACAACATCTCTCTACATTTCTATAGGACTATCATATTTGGAGTTTAAGAGATTAAAACATAAATAATCTAGTTTTAAACAAGTAAAATCACCACTGAGTGCTAAGTAACTGAGTCCCCATGTATTTTAGATCAATAACTGTAATTGTTTTGCCTTATGCATAATTAGGCAACCGTATTCCAACCCCACCAAATAAGATTTGTTTAAAAAAATGTATTGACATCGACTCTCACATTTTTTTTAAATTTAGATTCATAATAAGTCATTAAAACATTGGAACTTTGAGTGTTCTCGCCTGAGATGGAACCAACACATTTACCCTCAATGATCTTTTGTATCGCATAAACACAATTTTAACAATACAAACAGGAAGCTATCAGAATAACACATTGATCCAACGGTAAATTAAGAAACATAGAAATATAACATTAAATAGCCAGATAACTACATCAGTGAGCTCATCATTTGGGTTCATCATGTGAAAGCAACGTAGTCACTCTGATAATGCTGTATTTTGCTGCCATCTCTTGGTTGACATCAGAAGTGTCTTTTTTCATCTTGTGTGTTTGCGTGATGATGGAAGATGATTTTCTTATTACTTGGCGCAAAACTGACTTGTGTATTGTAATCTACTTTAGTAATATATTCACAAGGATTGCATTAACATTTATTTAATTGTAAACCAGATGGCGTGTATGCATGGGGAACGAACGTTGGTACTTTCCGCTTTTTTTCAGGGCACATTTGATAGCTGGACAAACAAGTGGACTGTACCACATAGAAATAAAATTAGAGCCATAGCGATGTCACTGTAGATGCTTACAATAAAGCAGATATTATCCCATTATTTAGTGGTTAATTACACATGTGTGGTATGGCAATTCGTGCTACTTAAATAAAATAAATCAATCAATGTCTCCAAGTAGTTGCGTTCGACTCGTCCGGATATGAGACTCGATTGGTTTGTCCCACTTCCTGTTTTTACTACCCTATCAACTGAAGTGCACATGGGACACACTTGCTAGTGATAGTATCGTTTTTGCACCCTTCAGATATAATATTTTAGTGTTTTTTTTGTGTGTGTGAAATATCTCATTATATTACAGCAGTGACAACGTCAGAAGTTAGTATGGGTAAGAAGAAAGCAGGCGGAGGAAGCGGACTGGGCCGAGCACTGATCAAAGAGAGACTCCAGGCAGGCCGAGGAAACAAGAGGGGCGACTCATGGGTATGGCATAGCAACAACTAGAGGACACTTCTACCACTGGTCATTATATATTATGAAGTTCAAGTTCACTGTCGGCCATTGGAAATGTAGCCTAATAACATCGCTTCTTTGCATATTGGCAACGTCAAGCACTTTAATACCTGTTCGTGATAAATAAGCTCTTGTGGTAAATTCGGTATGGAAATAAATTATTCAGGTGCATTGTTTTTTGCCAATAACAATATCATTGGAACTGGTTTAGGCTATCTACTATGCAACGGTATGTTTAATATGTTGTAATTAATGACTTTTGCAGATTCACACCAGTGAGCTGAACGATGGCTATGACTGGGGGCGGCTGAACCTGCAGTCCGTGACAGAACAGAGTTCCATGGATGACTTTCTGGCCACTGCCGAACTGGCGGGAACAGAGTTTGTTGCAGGTATAAGTAATACCTCAGTTAGGTCTTGTGTAGTTCTTGGGTTGTTGTGCACGTATATTGTGCCCAAAGGTTGTCAGTTGCTCAGTCCATAGGGAGTTGGGTTGGGAACCGGAGGGTCAGTGATTCAAGTTCCCGTATGGACCAGAAAGTATGGAGTGTGGATTGGTGGCTGGAGAGATGCCACTTCACCTCCTGGGCACTGTCAGGTGCTGTTGAGCAAGGCACCATACCCCCCCAAGCGCTCAGGGCGCTGGTTCAGCTGGCAGCCCACTCACTCTGACATCTCTCCATTAGTGCATGTATAGATCCTGAGCATGTGTGTGTGTGTAGTTCAGGACTGTGTGTGATTACTAACAAAGTGTGGACACAGAGTGTAAATTGTAATTTCCCCATTGGGGATCAATAAACAGATTAAAATTAAATTAATAATCTTAACATGTCAAGCATGACACGGTAAACCGTTGCCATTCTCTGACACCGTTGTTGTATCTATGCATCATATCAAGCTGGATGCATATTTAGTTGTTAATTGTTGACTCTCAAACCAAATTCACAGTGGTTGCTCCACAGCAAAGTTTGGGTTGTACCTGTTGATACTGTGTGGTGTGGAACTGCAATGTGTCTATCCACTCTCTTTCTTAGGTATAAAATGGGCCTACTCATGCCCCTAATAGTCTTGTCATTGAGCACATGGACTGTTAGGTTACAGTGTGCCTCACCCTTGCTGCTTAGAGGTTCATAGATGAATTGCTGTGTTCTAGAGGAAGTCGAAATTCAGGCAGCAGCTTTGAGGGTGTTTGAACGTATTTTGTTTTAAATATTACTGTGTCATGCACTGCTTCTCTGTCCTTTAATTTCACTCTGATTATTTTTTGCTTTGTTTTCTTAGAGAAACTCAACATTAAGTTTGTACCAGCGGAAGCCAGAGCAGGCTTAATAACAGCTGAGGAGCGAACCAGGCTGAAGAAGTTGCATGAAGACAACAAGCATTTCCTCAGAATTCCTCGGCGGTAATTAGAACAGATCTAGATCATTTTGGGAAATTCCTGTACTGTATGGTTTGCGTTTTTAAGTTTTGTTTATATTTTTCTCCCCCAATTTTAAGCCCCCACTGGGACGAAGGCACCAGTCCAGATGCGCTTCAGCAAGCAGAGAAAGACAGCTTCTTGGAGTGGAGACGAGTGCTTGCACAGTGTGTAATATTCTGTAAACTCAGTCACCTTCTCTCTTACAAAGATTGTTTCCTTATAAGCAGCAGTGTTATTGCTGCATGTTCACTGTTGAGAAATGGTGCACAAAATTAAGAGTATTTGTGATATTGGTTACATTTGTGTAAGATTATCAGTATCAGCTGTGTAACTGCAAGTGTTACCTCTAAAGGCTAGAAGAAGAACAGAAGTTAATTCTCACCCCATTTGAGAGGAACCTGGAGTTCTGGCGACAACTGTGGAGAGTGATCGAGAGGAGGTGAGAAACAAAAACTGTATACAGCTGTCAGCTCATACGTCTTTAATAAGGAATGTGTTTTCCTTTTGTAATACTAAAGGTAAACTGTTTTTGTGTTTTCCTGTAGTGACGTTGTCGTGCAAATTGTTGATGCCAGAAATCCTTTGCTGTTCAGATGTCCTGACCTAGTGAGTGCATTTAGCAGGGGGGCTTAAATGGGAAAGAGAAGTCCACTGCTGAGGGTGGATATGACTGAACAGTGACTACACCTTTCAATGTTTTTAATGACAGTTATCCCTGCATACAACATACACATTCTCAATGCTGGGTTTCTCTCACCATTTGTTCTCTTGTAGAGTTCCATCTGAGAATTTGTCCTCAAAGATTTGTACTTAATGTAGTTATTTATAAATAAGTAAAATAATCAAATTAAATAAAAGGATTAAAATTGCAGAAATACTTTACAAAGGTGAACTGAACATTTTACACATTTCTCTTGTGTGCTGCCAGGAGTTGTATGTAAAGGAAGCGTCGGAGCACAAGGTGAATATGCTGTTGTTGAATAAGGCAGACCTGCTGACCAGGGAGCAGCGGCGATCCTGGGCCAGACACTTCCAGAAAGAGGGGCTTAGGGCGGTTTTCTGGTCTGCCCTGGCTGAGAGAGACAGACTGGATGCAGAGGAAAAGGTGAGAAGGTGTAGGTTTGAGAAGCTGTACATAACCTTTGAATTATAATGTATGTGTTAATACATTTATTTACATTTATTGGTAGCAAATACATTTCTTTACCATGGGGAGCTGAATGCTATCAGTTTGTCATTTCAGATTGTTTTAGAGGAATTTTTTTGAATGCGAGTAGAGACTTGCTGCTGTCTTTAAACCCAATATCAAAGTGTAAAATGTCTCTTCTCACAGGGCATGGAAGTGGAGGATCCAGAGTGTGAAGAAAGTGACCCAGAAGAGGAAGGACAGCCAGACAATGAAGACTTGACAAAAAAAGGAGCAGCTGGAGAGGAAGAGATAAAGGTGGCGGAGGAGAAGGAAGATGAGGCAGGAGAGTGTGGTACAGACGAAGAGCAGCAAGAAAAGATAACTGTAGAGGAGGAGGACTGGTACACCTGCTCAGAAGACGGTGAAGAGGAAGGGGCTGTTGGTTCCTCCGATAAACCCGCGTTCTACAACTCCAGCCGTCTGCTGCATAAGGATGAGCTGCTTGACGTGTTTAAGGCTGTTCATAACGGGCCCAGGTGTAAGGAAGGACAACTGACAGTGGGACTGGTGGGAAAAAGTTAACACTATACATTTGATTGCAAGATGCATGCTTTGATCAAGTCACCCTATGAGTTTTCTGATTGACTGTGTATGAATTCAACAGGTTGGGTATCCTAATGTGGGGAAAAGTTCCACCATCAACACTATTTTAAGGAACAAGAAGGTGTCTGTTTCAGCCACTCCTGGACACACTAAGCACTTTCAAGTACAGGACTCCTCTTTAAACATCTCAACATTAATTCAAGTCATTCTAGTCATTAACCGAAAGCATAAGGTGTGATTGATTTTGTTGCCTTTGCTTGATGTATCACAGACTCTGTATGTGGAGCCAGGCCTGTGTCTCTGTGACTGCCCAGGGTTGGTCATGCCCTCCTTTGTTTCTACCAAAGCTGAGATGATCTGCTCTGGGATCCTGCCCATTGACCAGATGAGAGATCACGTACCGGCAGTCTCCCATATATCCTTTCTCCAGCAGCTTTTTCAGTCAGTGACAGATCGGCATGAAACTGAATCATCCAATCATGGCAGTGTGATCAACTACACCCTTCTATCGCTAAACCCCAGCAACAGTTGTTGATTTATTTACTGCAATGACTTCAAGTAACCAAAATTAATTTTACAGTTTTGTGTTGGATGTTTAAAATGGTTTACCTAGAATCTTGAATTTGAACATCGTGAAGCTCTTCCAACTTTAAGAATTTCTTGGACCTCGTCCTTAACAGATTTCTCACATATGTCAGCTGATCCCTAGGCATGTGTTAGAAGGCACCTACGGCATCAACATCATCCGACCACGAGAAGATGAAGACCCCGACAGGCCCCCCACGTCTGAGGAGCTGCTGATGGCTTATGGATGTGAGACTACCAGATATCTATTGTAATTTGTCCACTTCATGTTAGCTTGTTTTCTTAGTTTCTCTTGAATGTGTTTTTTTTTTTATTTGCTCTGTTTTTGACAGCATTGTATAAACTCTGCTTTTAGGTAAGTTTATTATTGCATTTCCCTGTATTTCAGACATGAGAGGCTTCATGACAACGCATGGCCAACCTGATCAATCCAGATCAGCTCGGTACATCCTGAAGGATTATGTCAACGTAAGTGCCAGACGCGAGTCAGAACTGAAAAACTAATCTAAACTACTCACTAGTATTTTTGTTGTTGGTTTTGCCTTCTTTTGTATAGTATATAAGGTTAAATAGGGCATAAGGTAAACATCCATTGAGTACCAAATGTGTAGACCGTCTCATGTAACACCTGCATCATTAACTAAAGATGTATGAAAATATGTGCATACTGGAAAAAAACATCCTCTCCCCAACAAACTCTTCCTAACAATGTTGACTCCTTACAGGGAAAGCTTCTGTACTGCCATCCTCCTTCATATATTAATGCTGAAGACTTCCAGCCGCAGCACAACAAGTTCCTGAATAGAGACTCGGGCGGCTGTGACCTCTCCTCTTCCTCCACAACAACAAAGAAGATCCGGAGAATTGAAAATGTGGTAGACAAGAACTTCTTCCATCAGGTGCGGTAGATATACTGTCCTCTTATTAGTAAGAAAAATGCCTTATTAGCCGTTATTAGCAGTTATAAAATAAACAATTGAAATGCTTGAGTACTGATGGGATCTCTGTTTTCAGGAGAATGTGCGGGCGCTCTCTAAGGGGGTTCAGTCTGTCATGGGCTACAAGCCAGGCAGCGGACCTGTTGGCCCCGCAAAACCTGGATCAGAGGCAGTGGTGGGAAAACCCTGGAAAAAACACGGCAACCACAACAAGAAGGAGAAAGTACGCCGTCTTACAAAGCATCTGGACGCCTGACGATGATCTGAAATCAAAGCATTTTCAAGTACAGATCATTTCATGGAAAAAACCCTCCACTGCAGTTCACATGTGATTCCAAAGGAATTTAATGCTGATCAGTATCTGTAGGTAGATGCAGGCCCTTTAATCCTAGTATGGAAAGGTCAGACTGTCTCTATTATTATATTAAGAAATGATGATCATGTACAGCGCTGGGTAGAAAATCATATTAGTGCAATGCATTCCATAAACTGGATCACCAGTTGTACACCCGTTCGCCCCATGGTGTTCAGAAATGGACTCAACATTCAGAGGATGTGAATTTTTATTACACATTGAACAGGACATTTTCAATTTGTATTTTGGAGGTATTTCAAAAAACACATTACAAAGTCTATATTAACCATATACATTACTGTATGTTTGATACTGCTTTTATCCATATACAGTTGTGATTGTTACAAAGATTATAAAATAAATTGAATGTTTTCATGTTTGTGCATCCCTCCTTTACTTCATTTCCACAAGGTCAACATTGGTTGAGGCTGCACAGTGCAAACTGAAAGAATAACATTCAGTGTATTAGCAAACGTTAGGAAAATTCAAACGGCATATTTAAGTAATTATACATCTACAAGGGCATGTACAGGCATATTCCTTTCCTGTAAAGGTTAGGTTAATTTGCTGCAGTTTAATATAACATTTTTTTATACTTTTAATCAATAATTTAATGAAATGACTTATGTGAAAATGATCACCCATAGTGTTTATAACAAAGCTGAATTCACCAAAACTTTGCAGACAATTGTTTGAAAAGGGTTAGGGTTAGAGTCCTGCTCCTCGGGGGGGGGGGGGGGGCAGGACCGTGATCCTGATTACTGTCTGCCAATGCTCGACTTAGATACAGGTTTGACTTTTTTTTTTGTTCTTTTTTTTTTTTTTAGAAGGAATGCAAATAAGCTTTCAAACGTGAGACTTCTAGCCTAGGCTCCAGCTAATTTCCCACAGCATCCAGTATTCCGGAGTGTCTCACAGGTGAGCTCCTCCCTAAAGCAGCAGGCGCTTCCATTATGCTCCTGTGTTTCTGGCGGCTGTCCTTGCAGCACAGGTGTTGTACGGAGTCATTTTTTTTCTAGTACCACGAAATGCAAACAACACATTCGCAACTAAAATGGGGGGACGTTCATTGACCCTAGAAGCACAGACTGGAGGACATCTCATCACTTTTTACAGTTTGGTTGAATTTTGCGTCGATTCGGTCGCTACCTGTTCCTCTCATGGCGCAGACAAACTTTGCGTCCCCATCGGTCTCAGCTTCCTGTCTGCGCTGCTGTTACTGCTGTCATGCTTTCTGTAAGTAGATTTTCATTCAGTGCTTGTTCCAGTAATGTATTGGAAATGATCTTGCCTCAAATCCGTGTTAACTCCAAAAGGCTCGTGTATCAGAGGTGCACATTTCGGGGCGGGAATGCAGGAGACACCATCACTTTCCTCTACAGCCTCCTCGGTAACATGTGCAGCACAACTGGAGCCATTCTGTCCAGACAGCTGCACATTCAGGTAGCAAACTTTTTAATCGTTTAACCCTCATGTTGTCATAGGGGTCAAATTGACCCGTTTTCCTATATCAATGTTCTTTTTTAACTACCCAATTGTAAT
>NC_045741.1:18858713-18879853 GCF_008692095.1 Etheostoma spectabile | reverse complement strand
CCACACAACGCTCTTTGGCAAGTACAAATCTCTACTTTCATTAATTTTGAGGTGTCTTGAAAAAATGCAGTGGTTTTCGAAATAGTATTGACTAAAAGTTGACATCTTCCAGTCTGTGATTCTCCATCAACATACTTTCCTTTAACTTGAGTTAAATAATTCCTAATTTCTTCTTTTCTAACTCAAACATTAGGTATAAATTCCTATAAATGAGGTTTATTGACGATGTCCAAACATAACTGTAAAACTAATGTTAAGTTAATGTTACGTAGTGTTGAAAAATTGACAAATATTGAAAAAATAGTCAAGTGTTGAAAAAAGGGACAAAAATGGAAGGGAAAAAGTTAAAAACATTGATAAAAAGCATCAACAATCAATTTTGACGGGAAGACAACACAATGGTTAACTAATTTCTGCTTCCTCCCTGTAGGTTTTGATGGGTGCTTTTGCTGCTGCTATTGATGCTGTCAGTTTTCTGGCATGCTGTTTCCCTGTGCTGCTGTGCTGGAACTCAAAGGCAGGTACGTTGAGAGTAATGCCAATTCTTTAAAGGATTTTGTTGTTGTTGTTTTTTGGGGGGGGCTTGTCCACCTTTAATTCCGAGTAACAGTGGATAGACAGGAAAGGTGGGAGAGATGGGGCATGACACGCAGCAAAGGGCCGCAGGTCGGATTTTCCCCCGTGGTGCTGCAAAAGCCTCAGCTTACATGGCTCATACTGGGTGAGCTAGGGGTCGCCCCATGCCAATTCTCTATAATAATGCGAACCTTATCATTCCCAGAAATCGGTCAACTTTACACTGTTTAAACAAAGTGGAGGAAGGTAGCACATGTGTTTTAGTATTAGCACCTAACTGACAGGCAAAACAGCAAGGCGACTTATCAGAGACGCTCTACAGATAACCAAACAAAGGTGTGTGGGTGTGTGTGTGTGTGTGTGTGTGTGTGTGTGTGGTGGTGTGGGTGTGTGGGTGTGTGTGTGTGTGTGTGTGTGTGTGTGTGTGTGTGTGTGTGTGTGTGTCCCCTTTCTCCTTCAGAAAGGAGGCTGAGGATGATGAGGGGGCGGAGGAGACAGCACCTCCTTGCTGTGTGTGTATTGATGGTGGTTGCAGGAGGTTTTCTGAAGTCCACTGTGAGTCAGCCAGCAGACAGGCCTCTCAGCGTGAGGCGACTGCTGCACGCCGCCCTGCAAGTAAGCGCACACACCACCACCGTGGCCAGTTGTAGTCCTTTTAATTGTACAGTGCATTTCCATGGACAAATATGGATTTCCATTTAATGTGTTGTGAGTGACAGCTGGAATGCATTTGTGCATTTACACTTTACTTACACTTATCTGTCACTCTTTAGTTTTAAATACTCAGTACATCTTTAATTTCTGCAGTGAAGATAGATAGATGTTTATGTTCTTATGTGTTTGTCAACTTAAAACTGTTCTTCTAACAGAACAACACTGAAGTCCTGGGTTACATGCTTGGTCTGCTGTCCTGTGTGATCGCCTGTACCTCCAGGTTCCCTGCACTCTGCAGAGCAGTAAGCGACAAACAGTCCATGAGTGTTTTGTTGTCCGAGCCACTTATTGCTTTCCCAAAATAGTTCCCTGTGTTAAATCGCTTATAAACAAATCCCATTTGTTTTCTCACTTTAGTACAGAGGACGGATGTTGACCAGGACCTACATGTTCTCTGGACTGCTGTGCTCACTGGCTGGTTCGCTCTATGCTGCTGCCATACTCCTCTACGACACTCAGTTGGCGTTTCTCTTAAGAGTCATGCCGTGGCTGCTGTCAGCAATATGCTGTGTCGTCCTGGACCTTCTTGTATTCTTATATAGCAAAGACTGATCGAATGTTACTTAATCTGTCGGGTTCAGGGCTAGGGCTGCACAATATGAGGAAAACATGCAATTACATTGTTGAATATCGCAATAACAATATTACTTGCGATAAATAAACAAATAACAAAGTGTACGCCGTTCTGCATTTCTGCTGCTTTCAGTATTCTGCTAAAATAAAACACACTGCTTGTTGCATTTAAAACTACCGAAAGGAAATTAATTTTTGATATTCTTTCATTGAACAAATTGAACATGTGAATTGAATTTAAAAGGCATGACTAAAAAGAATTGACAGTTTCTTTTTTCTACCAAAGCCTTTAATCAGGGCTTCGACCACAGAACTGGAGATGGTCTATAGCATTTACAACACTATTGATTTAGCTTTTCCAAGTTCTGAACTCTCTCTGATAACGTTTTCAGCAATAGCAAAAGGCACCCTGACTGACAGAAAAAGTGCAGCACAAACAGAAACCTGAAAGTCATAATTACAAAAGAGGAACTTCACAATCCTGCCCACACTGTTGATTTCAATGATGTCTTAAATTGATTGAATGTATGTGAATTGTACTGATTTTCAACCAGGTGTGATTTGTTTACCTTAAATCCAACATCTTCAGATTCTTGTCATCTTCTGGTGGAAGAGAGGGAGCAGACAGAAGCTTACCACTTTTTCTTTAGACACAGAGAGCCTTTTAGGTGGCTCGGCCGTCCCCCACGAGGATAACGCTGTCATGAAGAGACAGAGAAAACAGCAAGTTCTTTCATCAGTACGAACAAAAGTATGTTTTCATACTTCCTGTTTTTAGGTCCTATTTGTGTTTCTAAACCCTTGGAATTGTTTGTGTATCCTGATCTTTCTGAGTGAATTTAAATATCAACTAAGTAATTTTTTTTATATTTAACATTAACCGTATTGGAAATTTACTTACTCTGTCACTTCACTTATTTATCTGGATGTGTCAGCTTAAATGTGCATAAAGTAAAAAGAAGACCGAATGCAGGCATTCCTTTGGATCAGAGTAATTTTCATAGAATCAAATGTCTTGTTTTAAACATGATACTATTAACCCTTTTCTTCAAAGACAGAAAATGTCCAGAAGATGACTGAGATGGGCCATTATATGGATGTCAGTGTTCAACCTGCAAAAAAAGTAAGCAAATAATCTGTGGTGGCACAGACTGCATACTCTCAATGCATATTAATCAGTTGTCATTCTTGCAGTGGAATATGTATGTGTGTTTTGTTTTTTGTTTTTCTGAAGGAGGTGAAGTTGCCCAAGGAGGAAGTGGGGGACAGGCCTCTCAACAGGACGGTGGAAGTCGACAGTTTCTGCTCTTCAGATTACTCCTGTGACTCTTCACAAGTCAGCTCAGATCTGGAGGTGGGTTGGGGCCCTGTTTAGCCCTGTTGGTGAGCAGCATGACATTTTCTTACAAACTTCAGTACGCTAACCAATCAGAGCAGATATCTAATAGAAATGCTTAATTGATACATTTAATGCAAAATACTGGCACTGTAGTCAGCAATTGCACAATACTTTGTCATTGTTATTGCTTTTTTTTTTAATCAACAATCATATTAACCCCCATTGATTTAATGTCAATCCAGGAATGACCTGGAAGTAATATTTCACTTTTTTATTTCATTTCAATCAATACATTGACTCATCTTAATACCTCAGATATCTACTTCAGTTTTGTGTGTCTGATTACACTGAATTTAGAGTTCAATTTCAAGCTATGAGGTGTAATTGTTATAGTGGGCCACTAGGTGGCGACAGCATGTTGACATAATTGTGTGTTGTGTGCTTACTGTGACAGTATGAATGAATATAACAGGGTGTTAGACTGATGTTAACTTGTGCTATATCACCTTGTACGACCTGCTGTTATTACTTAATTCATTGCCTCTTCCTACAGATTTATATGAGGTAGGTAAGGTTTTCCCTGCACAACACAGCAGTTTATGAAGAGACATTGTAATTGACCTACTTAAAGGGTTGAAACATCGGTTCTTCTGTCCATCCACCTCAAGCATATTTAGATCTGTACACCTACTGTATAATAGACTCTCTGTGTGAGATAAAATTAAATGCCTCACAAATTGATTTTAGAAGTTATAATAAGCAAAGTCCAGCGCTCAGACAGATCAGGAGATTGTGCTGCTTCACACCAAGCTTTGTGCTTTTCACATGTGACTCTGAGGGAAGTAAATCAGTTGTCAGAGGTTCTTGTTAGAAGACAACGGTCAGCACATTCTTGTAGGATTGATGAGTCAAACTGTGTGTGTGTGTGGTGTGTGTGTGTGTGTGTGTTGTGTGTGTGTGTGTGTGTGTGTGTGGTGTGTGTGTGTGTGTGTGTGGTGTGTGTGTGTGTGTGTGTGTGTGTGTGTGTGTGTGTGTGTGGTGTGTTGTGTGTGGGTGGTGTGTGTGTGTGTGTGGTGTGTGTGTGTGTGTGTGTTGTGTGTGTGGTGTGTAAAACATACAGCCTGCATTTTGAGGCAGATACTCTGGATTATTTGTGAGAGGTGTGGATGTTTGCTGCATTTATGACAGTAATGAGAGAATATTTGTGAGAAGCAGGGTTTATATTTTAACTGGTGATTTGAAGTTAAGCAAAACGTGGCTTTATTCTGCAGTGTACAGTTGTGCCCAGAATTAAATATCGGCTACGCAGCAAAAAAAACAGTCTTGTTTTTATAGAACGGCTCACATATAAATTAACACCTTTTATTTGAAAAGGAATAGTTTGAGTTGCAGGAACAGTGAAATTACAAGCTTTTTCCTGTTCGGGCGCACACAGCCACAAGAGAAACTCCCTAACTATTGTGCTCTAGAAAGCTAAACTATGGAGGATGTCATTTAATCAGAAACCAAGGCAAATGGTGTGAGCATAAACAATTACAGCTATATACCATTCACCACACAGAAATAAGCAAATGACGTGGCTGTTAGTATAGATAGTTTTAGAGAAGGACTTTTATAATGTTTTGTGTACAGTGTTGCATGTGGTAAAGCATACAACTCGCTCTGGCTGTATGAAAACTCTTCCTCTTCAACTTAATCTAATTTCAGTTTACGTTGGTTGGTGGACACTTGTTTGCCAGAATGTTTCAGGAGCTTCCAAATAATCTGTGTTTTTGGGGAAGCTGAGATTGGTCTATATAACCTGAGCTATTAAACTAAAGTAATCTATTAAACCCTGAAAATAATTGTTAATCTTTTCTGATCTGTAATGAACAAATCACCAGTCTGAAGTATTTCCAAACATGGAACAACAGCAGGTATTTTCATGAATTGGTCCCTCCCTCTCTGGGACTTTACCCACTGGCAACTAAGAATTAACAGCAGCTGTTTACTTTGATAGTGATTTTATGGATTGAGGGTTTACACAGACAGTGTCAATGTTAAACCCCTAATACACAAAACTCCATTTGAGTTCAAGACTGTCCTTTTATTTGATTGCAGAACTTTCCCACTACAAAACACAGAGCTTACCCAACTGTAAAATGCTTCAAAGCAATCTGAGGACAGAAAGAAAAAGATCACAGTGCTAGTGAACAATTTGAGATGGATTTACATATAATGGGAATTTAAATGTCTGCTTTTTACGGCATCACCATAATTGCTGATCATGATAAAACCACACAACGTTTTGGAGTGTGCTGTCTGCAAACACAGTCTGAACAGCAGTGTGCAGCGTTCACTGCAGCCAGCAGCTTGAGTTGTCCATTGTGTTGTGTGTTTCTTGCACATTTCTGCTGAGTGCCGGTTGTTAACTGAGGTGGAGGTGGGGGTTACAGTGAGGGTGGGAATTTTTTTGTGATTTGCCTTATGGCCCAATTGTTCTCCTGTAAAGTACCCTTGATTAAAGACCAGGGTTGGGCATGTCTGCCTAGGAAGTAGTGTGAAATAGTTGCCTTGTCTATAGGGGGCCAGTGTTACCCTCTGCTATTTTGGGAGATGTTTATGGTCTCTTGTGTGATGCCTGCTGTCCAGGACTTAACTGTATCACCAAGTCTAAGCTTTTTGCATTTTTGACATGTAGCGGCGTCTCTTACACAACATGAGTCATAAAAAGGTAGCTGAGTCTCTTACACAACATGAGTCATAAAAAGGTATTTAATTTCAGGATCTCTTAACATTACAAATAACCAATGTTAAATAGGATAAGGATCAGCGCCTCAGACAAAGTAATGAAAATATGCCTGTGCTATGAGACATCTGTCAATTGAGCAAAACACACCCAAAAATACCCGTCTTGACATTCTTTAATTTCTCCAAAACACAGAATAAGTTAAAATGAATAAATGAATGGCTACAGGGATGGTTAAGAAGATAAGGCATGATGTCTATCATTAAAGCATTGTAAAATATGACGACATAATCCTCAGACTGTAATTCTGCATAGTAATTTCTTAACCTGTCCGTATTTTCCAGTGGGATTTTGAAGAGGCTATTGCCCAGTGGAGTGAACCAACAGCAAAACAGGAGGTGGATGAGTTTCCACATCAGGAGTGGCCAACAAATCCCAAACCCTTTAACATCTGCACCTGTGCCATGTTTAGACTCCCACAGAAAACTCTGTCTGGTACAGAAGAAGATGAAAGCGTCTTCTCTGGAAGCTTGGCAAAATGACAGACCTGTTCTAGTCATGCGTTACACAACTTGTGCATTAATATGAAGGGAAATAAAAAGTGTAAAACCTGTCCTGATATTTTGTTTTACTTTAAAGTTTAGTGTGTGCAATAAACTGCATATTTCTCCTCACCTCAACAGCGATGAAAAAAGGAATGAATGAACACAAGGTGCAAGCATGCTTCAAAAAACTGGTACAGAACAAGATACAAGACAGATACAGACATCAAGTGCACCAACGAGAAAAATGTAGTGCATTAATATACTATAAATGGGAGTAGGGTAACCGCAAACTCACTCTCATTTAGAAGCCACAGAAGAGAGGTGCATCAATTTCATCACTTTTTTCAGAAAAAAAGTAGACACCATCCGCTCCCTACTATCCAGTTTCTCCACACTGTCTGTCCCAATTGCCAACCCACAGCCTGGGATTTTCCAACCCCTTTGTTGTTTTTTTGTCAAAAAGATGAAACCGTACAGCTGTACCCTGGACCCCTTCTCCACAGCACTGGTAAAATTCAACCTCCATGCCATAAGTCCCCTCATCACAAAGGTTATTAACCACTCCTTCCAGGCTGACCATGTTCCATCAACACTTAAAACTGCTGTAATCAGGCCAGTTATAGAAAAACAAACACCCTAGACCCAGAAGTCTTTGCCAACTACAGGCCCATCTCCAACCTTCCATTCCTTTCCAAGGTGCTGGAAAAAGTAGTTGCCGCACAGCTTCAGGACCATCTAAAACACAACAACCTGTTTGAAAAATTTTCGTCTGGTTTCCACCCTGGCCACAGTCCAGAAACAGCCCTGGTCAGGGTCACAAATTACCTGCTGATGACTGCAGATGCTGGCTCCCCATCTCTTCTCCTCCTCTTGGACTTGATTGCAGCATTCAACACTGTGTACCACAACATCCTCCTCCATAATCCTAATTCAACTATCAATGTTTTTGACACTGCCCATGAGTGGTTCTCATCCTACCTCACCGGGAGTACTGAGCATGTCGCCTTGGGAGAGGCTAAATCCCTGACACACAACGTCACCTGTGGTGTCCCTCAAGGCTCAGTGCTCGGCCCTACGCTGTTTATCCTCTACCTGCTCCCCCTTGGCCATGTCATAAGCCGGCATGGAATTTCATTCCACTGTCCTACTGATGATACTCAACCCTACCTCAGGACAAACCCAACCCCCTCTGCTGCTCTGCCATCATCCACTCTGACCACCTGCCTGGAGGAGGTAAAGGCGTGGATAAAGCAAACTTTTCTGCAGCCAAACAGCTCCAAGACTGAAGCCATCTTAGTTGGCACTCTACACCAGGTTCGGTCATCTGACATTACCAGCAACACCTTCTCTGGCCAAAATATTCCACTTTCAACATCAGCCACTAACCTGGGTGTTAAAATGGACTCACATCAAACAACTCTGCTAGACCTCCTCCTTCCACCTCAGGAACATTGCCAAACTCCGTCCCACACTCACTCCTGCAGACGCGGAAAAGCTTGTCCACGCTTTTGTCTCCTTCAGGCTGGACTACTGCAATGCGCTCCTCACCGGGATCCCTAAGAAAAGGCTTCAGAAGTTGCATTACATCCAGAACAGCGCTGTTAGGATCCTGTTAAGGGTGTGCAAACAAGACCATATCACCCCATCCTCAAATCACTCCACTGGCTTCCTGTCTTACTCAGGATTGAGTACCCTCTTTACCCACCAGTGCATCCATGGTGAAGCCCCCCCACCTCAAGGAACTCCTCACCCCACAGATCTCAACACTTACCCTCCGATCTGCCTCAGCGTATCTCCTGAACAGTGTTGTATTGTCCAAATTTAATAATACGATTTGAGTCATATTTGGCAGAACAGTTGTGGGTCATTGTGTGAACAATAGTGGGCTGAGCACACATCCCTGGGGGGCGCCGGTGCTGATCCAGATGCACACTGTCTGGGAGAGAATGGCCAGGATCCAGTTACAATGGGAGGTGTTCAGGCCTAGGGGGCCCAACTTCCAAAGCAGCTTCCGGGGGATAATTGTGTTGAATACTGATATGAAATCAATGAACAGCATTCTCACTTGAGTGTTCTTGTTACGGCTAGGTCTAGGGCAGAAGAAATGGCTATACCTGTGAACGTGTTGGGGTCATTTGCAAATTGGAGGGGGTCAAGTGAGATGGGGAGACAGGATTTGTTGTGGTCCAAGACCAGCTTCTCAAAGCATTTCATTTTGATTGGTGTGAGTGCTACAGGGCGGTTGTCATTGAGGCAGGACATCAATGACTTTTTCAGCACTGGGATTTTAGTGGTGGTGACATGACTGAGTGAAAGCCTGGCTCAGGGAGATGTTGAAGACATTCATGAGCACATCTGCCAGCTAGTCAGCATGCTCGCATAATGTAAAGGAAGGTTTAAAAAAAAAAAAAAAAATACCTCCCCCAATAAAACAATACAGCGACCCTCCTGCCTTGCAAGGTTATTGGGTCATATCCTGTATTTTGCTAGTCAACCCGGGTTATCAGGGCTGGACTGGGAAAATCCCCGGCAGAGCAGATAAGCACCAGACGTGATGGCCAGGGCTCCTCTGTCCTCTCCATCATCCTTCCATCTGCCTGCTCTGAGGCTTTAGACGATAATGCTGGAGCAACAGACCAGGGCATTTTTAACTGAAGGGACTTCCTCAAACCTGATAACGAAACAACAAACAGATTAGAGAAAGTCATGGAGCACATTTTACTCCTCCTTGTTACATTTCCTCAAA
Source organism: Etheostoma spectabile (assembly GCF_008692095.1). Taxonomy (NCBI): domain Eukaryota; kingdom Metazoa; phylum Chordata; class Actinopteri; order Perciformes; family Percidae; genus Etheostoma; species Etheostoma spectabile. The sequence continues at coordinate 18,870,632 of NC_045741.1, read as the reverse complement.
TGACATGCCCGTCTGAGACAAATGACTGGGAAACAACTAACAAAGTTCGACAAAGCAGGGCAGCACGGTGGCTAAGTGGTTAGCACTTCTGCCTCACAGCAAGAAGGTTCTTGGTTCGAATCCAGGTCGTTCCGGGCCTTTCTGTGTGGAGTTTGTATGTTCTCCGTGTGTTTGCGTGGGTTTCCTCCAGATGCTTCCCACCGTAAAAGACATGCATCCTAGGTAGGACTACAGTTAAAAACTAGCCAATTGGCTAACACTGGTGCATTTACAGAAATGTTCAATAATGTGCATTGTCCTAATCAAATAAATAATAATAAAAAAAGCAATTGCTGATATTAGCAGTAGAAATGAATGAGTAGAAATGAAGAATGAATAACACCTTGTTTGGCGTGTAAACATGACACCATAGGTTAACCTGGGAAATAATTAAATATCACCAATATTATATCAAAATTATATGATCCTATGTCATTGTTCTACCAGGTACTGTTAATGATAAAATTGATGATTTTGAGCAGGCAATTTTTGTTTGTCGCATATGAAGAATTAGGTCTTATGTATTGCTTAACACTGGAAAAGATAGATCCGCTTTCAACATTTCTGATTATTTTATGTGTTTTATATGCATTCCTCATTTCATGAAATCCTTAATGTTCTGTTTTCAACTATATTGTTTTAATATATTTGGCATGTGATCCCACAATCAACCCACAATGAAAAATCATGCAGTGCTTCCTTCTGCTTAGGCCTATCTAATGTTGCTGATGGAGAAGAATGTATCCCATGTGAATAGCTTAAGAGTAGAAAGCAACATGCACCTTGTCGCCTTTGTGTTGTAGGGAATTGATTCCACTGAAGATCCATTTCAAAAGGAAGGTAAAAATTCCCTGCACACACTGACCAAATAAACCAAATGCAGAGGTGACAAGTGTGTGCAGGAAGTTTCTTTCTTTTTCAAATTTCTTAGTAAAAAGGCCTGAAATCTAAGGTGCTGAATGTGATGATGCTGAATTATTACTCAATAAGTGGCATATTAACTGGTGCCTCATATCGCAAAATATGTCTCCTGAACTTTACTGGGGCATTATTTTGGTAATAGAGTTATGTTTGATTGTTGTACAACTGAGAACCAAACTGTTGACCATCTTGGACAATTTGCTGTTTTTCATCTGTATTTCCAAACAGATCCAATAAACTGAAGGAAAAAAAGATGTGTTTATACTCAGTTAAAGCCGTTTGATGTCATGAGGAGTGCTGAGCTAGCATTGCTCCATCTCTGGGCCTCATCTCTGTCCCTTCTGAGACTGGGCCAAAGGAAAACAAGCTGTGTGTCCCATATAAAAAGGTGGAATTCTGTTTGCAGAGTGATGAAGAGCACGGATTAGCACATCTGAAGCAGCAGTGGGGAACGGGCCTTTCTGTTTTTCTTGGCCCGTGCGTCAGCGATCGCTCCACTGCAGAGTACATGGAAGAGCTGGATGATTTGAGCCTGCAGGACATTTTGTTCACCTTGCTCCTAAATAGTTGCGGTAAAATGAGCAAAGAATACATCAGAAATTGAAAGCTGAAATGAATACCAAGTTATTAATGGATAGCTCTGGGTAAAGGATAATATACCAGTGAGTAGATGAGAACTGTGTAAAAAGGGGACTGAACTGATTTGATTAGTTTAACTGTAGTTTAACAGACTGGGAAAACATTTAGTTTAATGTAAAGTGTAAAGACCCTGATTGATATCTCTACGCAAGACTTTTAATTTATTACAGACAGTCTGCATTACAAAATGGGAACATGGAATCTAAAACCCTTATTAATCAGGAGCTTTTAGTTGCATTAAGGGAAATTATGATCTAGTTTAGAATATCTAGCCCTGTGCTGCCTCAATTTTGAGCACCTCTTGTTTACGTTTTTTCTTGCAAGTCACTCAACTTTATGGAGGTGCAATACTAAGTCATGAGTCTATTTTATGAACTAGTGCCTAATGATGTATATTTGCACAATGGCTGGTATAACCTCTTTCATTTATTTAATCTAACACAAGGCGGCCCTGGAGCTGTTGCCTGCTTTTCCCATTTAGTAATCGAGCCTTAATAATGACCAGTTTCTTAAAGAATAGTTTAAAAAATTGCAACAACCCAATAAAAAAAGTAATTGCTTCCCCATGATGTTATATTTTTGTCCCTGCATTGAGCTGATCATAGCATAATAATGGATCATTACTTCTTACACATCACGTGGCATTTATGTGTTCATTCCAAGCTGTGACACATTAGAGTATGATCTCTCTTTTATTTCTGTAATAATATTTAGGGCTAAAAGACAGATATTATGCAGGTCGTGGATTGTTATCCTACAATTCCGCAATTAAAGATTCTCGTGCTCAACAAAAAGTGCATTTGTCAACAAATTAGGAAATGAGCGCGCAATTTACCTTGCGGTGTAAGCATAGACGGTATGTTATTGATTCATTCCATTCCATTAATATTAACGGTCTATGGGTGTAAGGTAGTAGGTTTATGCTTTTTTTTCTTTTTTTTTTCAAAGGTTGTTTTCATACATCCACGGCGTAGACTCAAAGACGGTTATTTTATTTTTTTTACAGTCTATGCGTAGACTCCTCTCGTGATGTCACGTCGTGTCACTTCCTCCCGTCAGACAGCCAGTTCGGGCCAGTTCACTACTGCTGTAGTACTCAGTCTGTCTGAGCTGTCAACACACAGCCTCCACTCTGCCTTTCTGACTGTTGCGGCATTTTTCTATTACACTTAGTCCATTTTTCTCTTCAACGACGTTTTCCTTTAGATAACAGCTCCTCTCGTCTCATTATGACTCGGAGGTGATCTTCAGAGGTGGTTCTGGGTGAGTGTGTTACTCTGAAGAATGTTTGCCCAACGTTACATCGCTGTCATCAGCACCCATGTGTCAGTCGGTGCCTTGCTAGCTGGAATAAAGCTAACGTTAGCGGTAGAGGTTCCGGGAAAACCGGTTAGTGTTGGATGTGAAACGCCGTTTCACTTCAACGGGTTCTGAAAACGAAAGCAGATCAACCGTGGAAGACACATGGATGTTGATATTGAGCTAGTGACTAATGAGCGGGCTAACAATGGAGCTCGGCTAGCGTTAGCCAACTAGCCGACATCCAGCGATGCCTTCTCGTCTTCGCGATGAAGCACTTTCCTGGGCTTGAGGCAATGAGATTCAATGTCAGCAATTAAGGCATTTATTACAGGTGGATGTCATCAAGGATCTCGATAACATTAGCTTGTGAAAGATAAACCTGTATCTTTTTATAATGCAGACCTATGACTGTTAAGTTACACATGCCACAGCTGTGATTGTAAGAGTGTTCCTGTGGTCCTTATAACTTGATAATCTACACCTTTTCCGCCTATTGCATTACCTAAATGGAAACGCTTATAACCGAAAAAGACTTCTTAACTCCTTGAAAAGAAGAACTGCAAGGCCGAAATGCTAAAAAAGAAATGTTTGGAATATTGCCTTAATATGATGTAGATTTTACCAGATAATTGGCATAACAGGCATATTTAATCTAAACTCAATTGTCACACCTTAATTATACTATGATGATGTATATTTAACTTCATGCAACCTCCATCAAACAGTTGGAATTGTTTAAGTCTGTCATAACAAAGGGAATGAATGTTTTTGTGAATACTTGTGTATTATGTTTGTTGTTAATTTAGATCCATTTGTGGCGATACATATTCACTTAGATAAATGGAAAGTCTTGAAGTGGCTGTTCTTGCATTGCTTGTGCTTTATTAGTGTCATGGCATGGCTGGCATAGCCGGATCACAATATATTTCAGTAAACAAAGGACAGAAAGAGATTGGGCTTGTATTCATTGTCTATACACTTTATACATTAACAGACAGTTCTATGCTGTAACAGTGAGGCTGAGTAGATAATTAGTTTGTATGGCTTTATTGAGGATGTGACCTTTGAGTTAAGAGTTTTGTTGTTCCATATGAAGAAAAGCTTCACACTTACACACATTAACCTGTGCAGCCTTTGACCACACACTTTATGATTCAGAGGTGATATGCTCTATTCAGTCCCTCCCAGGATTTAGCGTCTTTTTTTAGATTGTTGGGGCCCAAAATGCATGATTTTGTGGGAGCTTTTGTATAAAATTGCAATAAAAGTTGCAATGTCTCTCTTTTTTTTTTTTTTGCAATGAAGTTCTGAGAGACCGTGAAAATTGCACAGAAAAAGTTGTATTGTATTTTGTTGTTGTTGGTATACTTCTTTAAAATTAAAAAGGAAACTTGTTTTGGGGAGAATAAAACTAATCTAGTAACCAAAAAGGCTCAGGATGCTGCAAATATTGGTATAATATGAAAATGACTTGTGGATTTAAGACAAAAAATTATAATTTATGGAATTAATCAAATTTAAACATGTGTCACAGGCTTGGTGATTTTTAAATTGTTAGTTAATTTCCTATCTGGCCTGGGCCACACATTCATATGGTTTAATAAAGTACTTATTGAACTTTAACTTATCATTGCACTTACAATAACGAGCGTGGCTGTCCTCAATTTAGGTCATCGTTGTACGTCTCATTGCCGGCTTTTCCTGCATCCACTTTAGAGTGAAAAAAGAATCACTACCTTTAAAAAATGATATAGCTACATTTATGACTCCTAACTCAAGCCATGTATGCACAGCAGTGAGAGATTCCCAACTGGGGAGTCAACAAGTTTACATTACATTACATTTCAATTTTGTCTTTTACACAATCAACTAATCATTGCAGCTCTATTTGGTCTAATAATTAGTTCAAGCGGCTCTGTCATTTGTACAAATTAAGTCTATTAATAGGAGCTAGCCAAACTGAACCATGTAGCATAGATATAGAGAGGGGGGGAAGCCTAACTAGGTTAGTTCATGTTGCACATCTGGATTCCTCAAATCATACTTGCCCTTTTCACCGTTCAACTTTCTTACTCTCTGTGAGAGAGCTTGAGGTCTTGTCCAAACTGAAGATTTGAAAGTGGTTTCATCTCAGTTTAAGAAATGAGGTGCCAATATTCCACTGTCCTTTGAGCCAATGCCTCAAGAATTTTCACAGGAGAGCTTTAAGACAACAGCCTTTGATGGAAAGCCTGCCAGTGTTGATTCAGAGTGGAGATGAGAAATATCCTGACATGTAAACGTCCTGTCATCCACCCAGCGCTGTTTGGTGTGGGAGCACCGCAGCAGCATGATAGAATAACAGATCTTTCTAATGCCGGGCTAGCAGTCTGCCTCCAACAAGACCAGGAGAAACCAGCGGCCTGCAGCAGTGGAAGTGAAATGAAACACTTTAAAGGAAAATAGAAATGTGACACTGTAACGCTGTAGATAGTTGTTTTTATTAATTATTAGATGGATTGGGCTTTGCAGATGGATTCATTTCATCGCTGATCTAAATTTCCCTGCTGATTTAAATCATATTGTTAATTTAGGACTATCCAGCCAGTCAGGTAGTTATTTATTTTAGAATCAATTTAAGGACTTTACAGAGGGCTTTTAAGGCTTTGCTTAGCCTGGCGTCTAAACATTTTAGCTTTTAATCTCTTACAAATCTGCTTGCAGTCTGCAGTCCTAAAATGAGAATGTCTCGACTGCATTGCTAAGGACGCTGGCTGTCGGTTTTCAGATGCTTTTGACGGACATGTATAGAGGACCATCATTCGTAGTTTTTGTGGTGTGTCCCAAACACTTCCACCATGACTTTGCATAAAAGATACTACTTGCTATGGCGTAAATTCACACGCTATCACAAGGTAATGTAAGTTAATGGAGGCCAAACACGCTAAAAAGTGAGTATGCGTCTTGATAGCACACCAATAATGGCAAACAAATTGGTTTGTCATACATACGCCATTTCATGAGATCCGTCTGCACAGTTTGCTCCAGCTTACACTTATCAGCAGCTGTTTGAACAATTTGTGACAGAAAGCTATCTGACAGAAAACAAGAATTGTAAAACATTGGCTTCTTGTGCTGCAATGGGGGTGGGTTAAATAACACAACAGGACGTCAGACAAATGGGCCATTTTAGTGACACTCCCACCGCCGCCTCTGACTCTTATGCTCTGTGGACACATGGAACTCTAAAACATAAAAAAAATTACTCATAGGTATACTTTTGCTTTGAAAATCCCTTGGAAGACAATTAGCCTACAGCATGATGTCACAGTACTCCACCATTCTCTACGCAGTAGCAGCCCAAAACACATTCTCTGTCTGTATCTTACATTTGTGTAGGTCTGGACAGGATCATAAACGGTCTCAGGGGTTTAGGGCTGGGTATCGTATAAAAAAAATGAAGCTACCAGTACCAAATTTCAGTATAAGTTATACCTATACCAATAATGTGTTTGATTTCAATGCTGAACTGCCAACTTCGTCAAATACACTGTGCTAGACTTAACCACGCCACAGACTGCAGTGTTTCCTTTTGGATTTTCTTTTTAACTGTGGGGGCAGGTCTGTCCAAACAACACAATAATGTGGATACCATGACTAGGTGGATGAAGGCAAATAATAAAACAGTAAGTAAATCCATTAAGTCCAGAAAATGACATCACTTCACTGTAGTGCAGCCTTTAAAACAAGGAAAAGACAAACCGTGTGTCATATTACAATATCCAAAATCTAAAACAATATCTAGCCTCATATACCGATAGAATATTGATATATTGCCCAGCCCTAATTGGCTGTGAACTTAAAACCATACAAACCGTAGTTTTTTTTCTCTTTCATGAAATAAGGAAAACATTGAATAATTCAATTATCTGTTATATCCATATAGAAATATTATATATAATATTATTACATATTCCAATAAGCCGCTCAATCAAGAAAAAACGTATTTTAATTTCTTGCACAGTGGTATCAGCAGTTTTTCACAGACTGTCAGGCAATGCCACTGTTAATCCAAGAGCATGTGGTCTGACTTAAAACTCAACACACTTGATCTGTAGGATTATTGTTTTTTCTCCATTCCTTTCCCTCCATTTTACCCCCACATGAGTAGAGTTCACATACCGGCTCTTAGATCTCTTTTTGTCCTCCACTCCTTGAGCTCATCTATGTTGCTTGTGTGTGTGTGTGTGTGTGCATTTTGAGGCAGATACTCTGGATTATTTGTGAGAGGTGTGGATGTTTGCTGCATTTATGGGTGAGTGGGACTAGGTGATTCATATTATGTTAAGCTTGATCAGACATTATAGTTTGAGAGGCAAGGAACTTTACAGTTAATTGCATGTCTGACCCGTTAGCTTTTTCTCCCAACTGATTATTTAACTGGAAGCATTTGAGTGCTGTTTGACTTCCTACATCCGCTTAGTATGCATGAATTTAAAATAAAATATAATAGTTGATAAGAGGGAATTGTTTGATTATGTCAGTAGTAGTGGGCTCTTAAAGAGCTATCTGTGCAAACAGCAGAGGAAGGGCAGATTTTTAGTAAGGCTAGTGGTCACAGTGATAAACAGCTTGATTGGCCCATGGTGGGGAACAAGCTTGGCTATAATGCCCCATGAGTAGGAAGGGAAGTGATAAAGAAAGCACATTGAGTGCCGAGCATGATGGTAACAAAACACTTTTCCTCCAAATGCTTCCATGAATTATAGACTTCTGTCATTAGGTCATGGCTCATTGTTCCCTTTTCCCCTTTCTGTCTGTGTGTTGAAGAACAGGACAGAAAGGGAAAGTCTAGTCTTACCTATCCTGGAGTTTATTTGTGTACTTTTGCGTTGCTCATAATCAGGTTTTTGTGAAATATATGATAATTGTCTGAGCTGCTACAAAAAGGCTCAACCTCACTCTAAAGTCATCTCAACTTTGTACAAAGGATATTCAGCAAATGATGATATTAAAACCCTTGTTTATCCTCATATCATGCAACACAGGACTTAAAGCATGAGTGTAAGCTTACGCTACTGTGGACATGAGGTAATGCATGACAATGACAAACTGACTATTGCTAAAGACAATGTGACATTTTGAATCATCAGTCGGTAACTTGGTCTAAATGTTATCATTTGTATTAAGACCGTTGGTTGGACAAACAAGCAATTTCAAAACAACACCTTGGGTTTTTGAGATATTGTGATGTACATTTACTAGAATGTTTAACCTTTTTATAGACCAAAGATATGGATTTATTGATAAAATAATCAGCAGATTGAGGAATTAAGAAAATGTTTGATAGCCATAATCCCACAAAAATTGCCACGATAATGAACACATTTCTGATAGTAGGCTGAAAGCAGTTAAGGAATTGAAGTCAGACAGCCCATAGTACTGTCAAATAAAGTAGTAATGAATAATTGTTTCTATAGATAATCACTTCATAATACATATTGACCTCTGTAAAAGCTGTGCTAAATCATAGAACCAGATCTGCTTTTAGACTCAAACAGCTATTCATGTTACAACCTCTGTTGTGTTTTGATACACATACTGTATGCATTTTTTCTGACTGAGCCACGGATTTTCTAACAAAAAATCAAAAAAAAAAAAAAAAAAAAAAAAAAAAAAAAAAAAAAAAAAAGATCAGCTGCCTCATGTGTTTTTTTTCCCATGCCAGCATTGCTTGTTAATACAATAGCAGACTAATCAAATGAGAGACAACAATGTGGCTTTAGGCAGGGCTGGAGAGATCTATAAATATCTCTGAAGTCATACTGACTCTTAGAGGCCCTATAAGGGGCCTTTATATTCCAGTTAAACAGGGCTTTCTCCTGTCATCGTTATATTAATCATGTTATGGCATCGGGACAGGAAAGGAATACCAAGCCTCGTGAGTGGATGGGAGTCAGGAGGACTCACCTGACAGTTCTTTCACATACACCAGCCATTTCAACATGAGGTCATGATCATTTGCTCAAGCCATTGCTTATCATGTTGCCACCTACAGCTCCCAGGTTCTTTAGTCACTTTGGGAAATAATAACTGGGAATGAAACATTAAATGAACAGGGTCTGAAAGGGACAGGATTACTGACAACAGAAGTCCACGGGCTGGTGCGGGCAGGAAGAAGTACATCGGGGGGCAAGTACATCTGAATTTGAAATGATGGGAAAATCTAGCACCTACCCTCCAATGTTGTCTAGTCCGTGATAATCTGCATTAGTGTTGACACAGTCTTGGTGTTGGTACTCCCCTGTGGGGTATTACATTATGCTGACAACTTATTATTGGACTTATTTTCTTCAGACTTAACAGTTCCCCCATTTTTGTTTGATTTCTTAATTTTTTTTAAAGAATTCAAAAAGTGGTTGCCAGTAAAGGCAACCAAATGAAATGATTGTCAGTTGTCAAGTCCATACTTATGTGTCCTAACAATGTACTTGCTAAGTGCAAACACAATGAGTATATTATCCTCTCTACAATTGTATGCCAGTGAACATCTTGGCATGCGCTTTTACACTACCAGCTTAATACACGTTAACCGGCATTGTCTTCCCCTTGGGATGATATGTTACTGTTTTGGGGAAAGTCTCTGTCCCCAGTTTATTATGTCAATTTACTGGAAAAACCGGCTCTGGACTACGCTCCATTGTGCTTTTTGTGTTTTTGCTTATTTTGTCTGTTTTCTGCTGCCTCTATATTGTTCTGTTTAGAGTATGTATGTATATATTGTGTGTATATATTAGTGTGTATATTTTTTTGTTTTGTGTGTGAGCAACAATGCTCCAAAGAAAAAATTCCTCGTATGTGTCCTCATACCTGGCGAATAAAGTTGATTCTGATTTTTTCTTTTTTATCGCCATTGCTAATAATAACATTAAAAGGCTGCAATATATTTTTAGTGGCGCCTTTTTATATTCAATGTTCAATTTCAATGAAAATTCATTGAAAATAAAACATTGAAAAACATTCAATAAATGAATGTTGGAAATGTCTTGAATAAATCTCTTTCATTTGTTTTAAACAATTTGTTGAATTTTATAAAAAATACTAAAAAGCAGCAGAACTGAGTACACTTTAATATGTGTTTATTTATCACAAGTAATATTGTTATTGCAATATTCAACATTCTTGCATATTGCATATTTTTCTCATCATGCAGCCCTTTTCTGTTTGTTTTTGCCCCCCAGGGTTCCAGGTTGGTTTGGTGAGAGAGCAAGCTAACTGCGGGGAACAGGACCGCCTGGGGCATAGTGTCCCTGGCTCTCAAGGTAGGAGCACACCAACCAAGTAGAAACCTTTTATTATCTTTATTCTGCATGCTAAGGAGTTGCAATCTAGAAGAGTGAATGTTCCTCTCTGAATAAATTACACACATTTCTGAAATGTCCATGCTCAGCAGCTTAATGCAATCCACAGACATCCATGAACCTGACCCAAATCTTCTCCAAACTCGGAGTCTGTGCTTTGGGGTCTAGTTTTTTTCATGAACATCGTATTGATCGGCTACTTTTCATAATTTCATAATGTAACCAGATCACCATCTTCAACCACGTCATCCACAGAACTCCACCTTCAAACAGACACCAGACACCCAGGCTGTAAATCGCTGGGAGCTGAGAGCTCTGCAGTTATACTGACTAGCTGTGAAGTAACTTTTTACATCTTAAACAGTTTGGTTATTTATGAAATGCGGGATTACGCTACATTATTTTATTGTCAGTTCATTCTTTTTTCACTCTGATGTACACTATGTAAACATTGTTTTAAAAAAAAATGTTGTAACCAAATAATACACATTAAACACATGAAAGTATAACTCCCTGAGTTAACATGTAACATGATTGTACTTGAGCCATAAACAGGGTTAACATTAGGGGTGATCCGAGTATCCGGCTGAAACGAGTATCCAGTACGGATAATGCACTTTTGCCGAGTACATGTATTATCCGAGTAATGCGAGTCAATATCTGTACTCGGATTCAATGAAATTCTCCATTGACGGTGTCTCTTCCGTTCTGTGATAGGCTAGTCACAGTGCCAGTCCAACGCCTCTCCTTCACACTATTCTGTATAGGCTATCCCAGCGTCCCTCCCTCCACTATTCTGTGATTGGCTAGTCCCAGCACCCCCTACACACGACAGACTCCTGTTGCTGTGTGCCTCTCACGTCGCACACGGACCACGGAGAAGTGAACCGCTCCCTCCCCTCCTGGTCCGCGGGGATTTTCTGGTTAACTTTAGGATTTCTTCAGCTTCAGCTTGTTTTATACTTCTGATGCGAACTAGTATCTACCAACCAGGAGACTTCTGGTAACCGTGGGGTTGGTTCAGACTAGTGCTCGTAAATGGGACTCGGATTGCATCTCTGCCGGTCGAGTTTTTTTTTTTTTTTTTTTTTTTTTATAAATAGAGGCAGTTACGGTATAAATGAATAATATTCAATTAAGATACACAAACACATTCCAACCCTATCTATCTATCTATCTATCTATCTATCTATCTATCTATCTATCTATCTATCTAATCTATCTATCTATATATAGAATCTCTTACTCACTCACAGCACAGACCACACACTCAAAAAAATTGATCACATAGAAAATTAAAAGTTAAAAAAAATAAGTTATTTATTGAGTATAAACTCTTGTTCATTACATTTTACTTATAATTGCAACCACATTGCTGTAATTATTGTTGCAAAACTGTTATATACTGTTGGCCTATATAGTTTGTTACCATACAGCACCCATTATCTGAAGCTTGATGCTGTCATGTAAATTTTTCTAATCAGCAATAAATATAACAATTTCCTGATCAACTCGTATCAATTGCATGCTTAAATAACATACCGGTTAAAGCCCCGCACATTTCAAGACAACCCGACCCACTTCCGGGTTAAATCTGACCACTTCCGGGTTAAATCTGACCACTTCCGGTATAGGCCCCTCCCACTCCGAGTACGGATCCGGATACAGATAATTCATG
>NC_045741.1:18853944-18858703 GCF_008692095.1 Etheostoma spectabile | reverse complement strand
ATACAGATAATGCTGTACTCGCTCATCCCTAGTTAACATGTCTGGCTTCTTAGCCACCAAGTTTGAACTGTGGCCTCTTTCTTTGTTTGGAGCCTATAATTATGGGAACCTGTATGTTTTCTGAGGTCACAACCCTCTTTCATCTGAACAGATATTTCCATAACAGACTATGTAACAATCTTTGGTTTCAGTGACCACAAAACCTTGATACTTTTCAATCCTTTTTGGGTGCCATTTTCATTGGTGTGTTATGTGTGAGTCACCATACCATGATACCAATCTTGTAAAAGAGTGTGTGCATGATGCACTGGTGTTGACATTTCCAGTCATTGCAGAGAGGTGGGAGGGATTGTTCTTGTTGCACTGCCTAGCACTGGCCAGGGGGCTGCTATTGTAAAATACTAGGAAGGGCTTGGTCCTAAGCAAAATATTCCGCTGTATGTCAGAAAAAAAGTCCACCCTGCTGCTGATGGCAGATAAAATCAAAGTGTGGTGGGCAGTGTTACAGGATCAGGGGGGTTACTGGGTGGTGGGGGCAGTAGTAGGTTGGCCTTATGGGCACCATTCCCTGACATGCTGTGGCAGCGTACCTCAGCGGCAACTGTTTGTGTTACATGTGTTTTTGAATTAATTTTTCTGTTTGTGTGTGTACTCTTTTTTATATAAAGAAACAATCCCTGCACAGATGAATACCATTGTTTTTTAGCAGAGACGGTTGCATTAGGGAAAATGCTGTGCACTGAATTGATTTTGTGTCCAGAGTCGTGTATTCCGCTCTAATTTTACTCCCAGGTTTCTGACTGATTAAAAGAACAACATGTGAGGGAAATGCTTGCACTGTAGAGCCCTGACTGGGTCACATGTCCCCCCCCAAAGACCCTAGTGAAATCCACAGTGGACCTGATTGACTTACTGATTTCCAACTCCTGACCTTGAAGCCAGTAACCTAATTAAGCTCTCCTTCATACTACTTGTTTTAATCCACACACATTCAGGTTTTGCTAGCCTGGGTGCCAGCCGAAGTTAGCCCCACCCACAACATTTGAGGTTGTGGTCTTGATCCGTTGTGGAGCAATTATGCTTGAAACAGAGCGGTTCGGACCAATCAAATTGTCAGGGCGGGCTTTATACAACATTGGATTTGTTTATGACTATGATAGCTGGTGTTGGAGAATTGAGATATGTAGATTCCTCCATTGGGTCTGTTATAGAAGATATTGACAGTGCAATCATTTTAAAAGAGGAACAGAGAATTGCGATCAAGGCATTTGTTGATCGGAAAGATGCTTTTGCTATCCTTCCTACCTATGTCCTTCGACAAAAGTTCAACATACGTCACAAACTCTGTTGCTCTGATTGGTTATAGGTCTATCTAATTGAGTGCAGAGGCATTTTCTTTCCTGGTTTGGTTGAAACACCCCTTTATCACATAATCGCAGCCCAATGGAGCAGTATAAGACTCATATTCTGACTAGAATCTGAGTATGATGACGTCTGGCTAAGGTTTTACTGTTTCTCTCTGTAACATAAAACAGATTGCAGCCAAACTGGTATTTCCAGGGGCCTGCTCATATTTTGACCTAGATGCCCCTCTCTGTCATTGCAGAATTCACATACACACTCACACATAATGACAGTGCCCTCTTTGGCAGCTGGCTGGTCCTTAGGGACAACTGAGAGGTGGGTAATATGGTCAAGCTTGATATAGAGTAACACACATATCTCATGACTCAGTTGATCTGTGTGTGGGTGTGTTAATACTCTTAAGAGATAATCTCAGGTTATCCGTGGCGGAGCAGCTGTTGTGGAATTGCTGGGCGTTCTTGAAGTTCCCATGTGCTCTATTGAACTACTGACCTCTGTTCGATTTCCTGAACTTTGTTTCCTTAGTATCCTACTTTTCTATAGCTTCTTCTCCACTGACAGTTGGGGAAAACCTTTGAATCCCAGCTCACCCTGTTACTCATTAAAGTCTGTGTGCGATTGAACATTTCCCTAGTGCATGTACTTGTCTTAAAAACTCGAGCATTTTCTGTCTATAATCCGCTGCTTTTTATATATATTTTAAATATAGGCAAAACTGAAAAAGTTGGATATCTCATGCCTAATGCCTTGAGAGTGATTGGTTAGATGCATTGTAGTGCCATTGACCTCCAGTTTCTGAGGGGTTTTACCTACTGACTAATATTCACTGCTCCAGGCCTGTTATCAGGTAGGATTTCAGACATTTAGCCAATGTTCATTGCTCTGTTGAGGACAAACAGTTGGATCCTGGGGACCATTAACTGTCCTTTACAGGATATTCTATCTTATCACACAACACATTTCTTTTTTTGTGTTTAATACTGTATGCTGCTTAGAAATCACTCTAAAAGGATTATTCAAAAAAACCTCTACTCTAAAATGTACATATTTTTCTGAAGTTGTCTCTGATTGATTGATTGTTTCTGAATATAAGACTAAAAGGCACCTGCTTAGTCTTTATCTTTGCTGCTGTCACAACCTGGCTCTTCAGGCCAAGACAAAGTGGAAGTAATTTATTTAACAAAAGTAACTGAATTTTATACATGACAAAACATCTAAAGGCACGGGATGTGTACATCACTAATGCCACTAAAATGCGCCTAATACACACTGAGTGAATGAATGAATGAATGAATGAATGAATGAATGAGGAAATGAGCGCTGACACAGCGCTCATCAACAGAGAAGAAAACCTGCTTCCGACCAGGTTAGGTTCACAGGCTCAGTTACAATAGTAACTGACTCTGGGGTTACGTTACCTCTCTTTCTGAAACGGGCTGGAGTTACCCCTCCTTCTTAAGTTTAAATAACCTCCCTTTCTGAAACCGAAAATCCAGTTTCCCTCATCTCAGGGTTAACAAACTCAGTTTTCACTGAAACCTGCTTTCTGAACCGGGCCCCAGAAGGCACTGATGACCAACCAGTCATTCAAACAGTGAAGTGAATGATTATTACAATCTTACACATTTGTAAATCTGTCACAGTGGTCTCATCTGCTGCTCTCCCTTACACCAATATCCTTAGACCAACTCAGCATGATGTTTGGTAACACAAAAATCACTTCCGTGTGGAAAAATTACAGTTGATTTAATTAAGGAGATGTGTGAAATCGACAAACTGGTTTATTTCTGTTGTCATTTCCAGACGTAACTGTAAAGTTTAAAGATATATAGTTAAACACTGTGATCCGACCTATCTGATGTTTCTGCTATGCTTATTTTCTGTACTGTGTTGCTTTACTAGGATCTTTGATAAACCAAATCTAGCGTTACAAACAACAACATCTCTCTGCCCGTGGGACTAACTGCTAGTTTGGATGGCGTTATTTCCTTTAGTCTGTGGTCCAACAGATAAATTAGGTCTCCAACCTAATTTTAGTAAAAGTGTTGAAATATAAAAGCATCAAACACGCATGTTAGATGAATTGGATGAGAGAATATCCAGTTGTTCCTCATCCCTGTTTGCTCAGCACCGTTAAATTGTATGTACGGGACACAGAAATGCAGCGTTAACTGTATGGGATACATGTGTTGATGCAAATACACAGTATTTTACTCACAATACTCTTTTCCATCATATTGTTGGAAAGCATCTTGTGACCCTGCCTGGTGGGGGGGAAGGGGTCTTGGGGGTCTGACCCTCTGGTGTCGAATCACTGTTTTGATTTGTTGTTTCGGAGCTGAAATGTTTTTCCACACAGTTCACTCTGACATTTTGTCTGTTGTGTTTGCAGTGACTAAGGGAGGGGCTTGGCATACTGTTCTGCAGCATGGAGAAGGAAGATGTGAAGGTCCTCAACAAAGGGGAAGAGGAGGAGATGGTATGCCCCGTTTTTATTTTATATCGGTGCCAAAGTGGGAATTCATGCTTTTTGACCTATAAGACTGCAGCCCCTTTTCTCCCTTCATCTTTAGGAGCTGCAGGGCTACCGTTTGTGTCGTTGGCGGCTGGCCCTTGTGGGCATCGGGGTCCTGTGTACAGGGGGCTTCCTCCTCCTGCTGCTCTACTGGATGCCAGAGTGGTGCGTCAAATCCACCTGCAACCGTACCACAGCCCGTGATGCCGACGTGGTATTGCTGCGCTCCACAGTAGGTAGAATGTAGAAATGCAATAATTAATCAATTACTCTACTAGGATCGTTGGTTAATCATTTTGGTAATTTTTAAAGCAAATATTCTCTGGTTTCAGTTTCTTAAATGTCATGATTTGCTGCTTTTCTTTGTCATGGATGGCCTTAAATTTAAATGTCTTTAGGTTTTGGACTGTTTATCGCACAAAACAAGCTCACCATGGGCTTGACGAAATTGTAAATCGCATTAATTTCATGATCTTTAGAGGTTTTCTAGACTTAACAATAGGGGTGGGTATCGTTTGAGTTTTTTTTCAGATACTGTTGCTAAAGCAATACTTTTAAAGTCTTGCCGGTGCCTGAACCCATACTAAAAGTAATAAATAAAGCAGAGCACAAGAAACTACAGTTGTGACATTTAGGAACGGCTTGTTTAGTGCTAAGGTCATATGGTCAAAATAAAATGATTATTAGTCTACCATTTTCAAGTAAACCTACTGTCTGTGTGGTTTTTCTGACTGCAGTTGCAGACTGTTACTTCCCGGTGTTGTAATCCTCAACAGTGAAATACAGTCACAGCATTTTAACTGTGTTTAATGTAGTTGCTAGCTAACGGTAGGCTAACGTTACCTGCTCCCAAGTGTACGTTAACTAGCGCTCTCTCTC
>NC_045741.1:18850393-18853934 GCF_008692095.1 Etheostoma spectabile | reverse complement strand
CGCTCTCTCGCTTTCTCTCGCTCTCTCTCTCGCGCTCTTTCTTGTATTTCTTTCTAGGTCAGTTATTTCATGGATCCAGAATACTATACATCCTGACAAAGTTCCCTTGGCCTTTGGAATTAAACTAACCCCATCATCACATACCCTTCACCATACCTAGAGATTGGTATGGTTTTATTTCAGTTAGCTGAATAGCTGGTTTGGATTTCATTGAGAGATGATCTTATGAAACTTTATCAGGATGCATAGTATCCTGGATCCATGAAATAACTGGCCTTTAAAAATGAAAATGAGCCTACCTCAATGGGAATTTAACATACGGGTGTGTATATTTATGCCCCTTGTATTTTAAAGAAGAACATTTATTTATTTACGATACATTATTCATTCACAAAGAAAATTGGTGTCTTTAAAAGGTTGTATTTTCCTAAATTTTTTGAATGAAGGCATTAAGATAAATTTCCAACAGATGTTTGTTTTTTTTTATTCATCTTTTTGCATGGGTGTGTAAACTTTCCAAAGCCACTGTATATCTGGCTAATCTCCTAATGTTTTTACATGGCTACCTTGACAGAAATGTACTAAAGACAGCAGAATAAGCTTAGTTAATAATGAAGGAGGGTTATGGGGTTAATGGGTAAAGGTCCCTCAAAGTCCAGTACTACAGCTTTGTGTGTATTTGTTTGACTAGGACGAGTTCCGGCGCTGGTTCCTGGCCAGGGTGCGAGTGATGCTGGCCCCGGGGAGTAATCCCTTCCACAGCCTGGAGACCCAGACCACCTCCCCTTCCTCTCCCTCCTGTCCCTTCTCCTCCCTTTCTCTGGCCAACGGACATACCCCCAACCCCTCTGATGGCAGCCACGCTCAGGAGCTGATCAAAAGATACGCCGACTACCAGCCCACACAGGTAGGCACCTGTCTCCACAATATACTGTATTTTACACACTTACACACACACACACACACACACACACACACACACACACACACACACACACACACACACACACACACACACACACACACACACACAGAGAGAGAGAATGCACAAGCTGGCAACCATCCATCAGTGTTTTGTTTCCAATGTTGATAGCTAGAGTGTAACTAATATGTAGTTACACTCCACACATGCACTCATTAGCCTTGCTGCCCCTGTGGACACTGTCTATTAACCACGTTCATTCACTTCCTCAAACTATTCAAATTGATGGAATTATACTGTATATGTTGCACTTTGTGAAACTGCTTGTCAGTTTCCTTTGAAATGTATTTTGTTTCTTGCCTTTTAAGCATGTGGACAACAATACAACAATGCTGACATGAATGACTTTCTCTGCCCCTCCCTTTCCTCATTTCCCTCAGATTCGCTATTTTACCTTCCATAGCACAAAGTATTATTGGAACGACGGGTTGCAGAACTTTGACGTTTTTATGTAAGCCTTCTTTGATTACCTCCAGAAATTCTGTGGGCTACTTTTATACCAGTTTGCAGTCACTTTTGCTGTAGAAAACCCTTCCCTTTCAGGAAGCTAAATTGGTTAAGGGTTTTATCTAGCAATATGTGTACAGTACTACAAAACGGTAATGATAACTAACTCATAAGAGCTGTAAAGTAAAAGGAGAAAAACAAGCCTTTGCATTTACAACTGTATTTTATGTTACACTAATGTTGCTAGCACGGTTAAATTTAATCAAAAGTGTTGACTTGTCTTCTGCTTTGGCTGATATTTCCCCTACAGCGGCTTGGATGATCTGCATGTCAGCTGCTCCAACCTCCACTCAGAGCACAGTGCAGGCCTGACCAAGAACCAGCAGGAGTACAGGTAACATGTTACGTGTTTGAAGGATAAGTCACATTGCTTTAGACAGCTAGACAGAAGGAGGGTACAGGTTTTTTCTGACCGATAACCAACCCTTGTTAATCAATCATTAACCGTTAAAGGTGCCCTGCCACACAAAACTGTTTTACTTGCATTTTTGGAAATATGTTTTGTCCATATGTGTTTGTGTTATGTTGTGAACTTGAAAATGAACTGCTACCTCCTCTGTCAGCTCTAGCCACTGAAAAGAAATAAGCAGAGAAATCAGCCCAATAACAAAAGCTGGTCAGTCTAATATCATCTTGCCAGAGCTCTTTACTATTCATGAGCTCTCCCAGTTGCGCTGGGTAAAGGATACTGATAGCAGGCTCTCATTGGCTAGCTGCTAGCCAGTGAGACATACTTTGGACATAATTTCTGCATTCCATGGACAGTTGACGACTTGTAGCGGTTGCACTGCCACGTTGTTCCGTGCATTGTCATGGTCACATGCAACAACTTTCCTGGAACAACTCGCACAGCTGACAGATGTCCACAGGAGTCAGCGGCGTGAACCTGCCTCCACCACATCCACAAGGTTGTCAGCTGTGTGTCTCCCTTGCATACTCTGTGCGTAGGACGGCTGGTTTAACCCGCTAGTCCACATCGGTATAGTGGCCTGTGTCAAGTAGCTCTTTGCTGTGAGTGCCATCCAGCAGAGAGCCACAAAGTTTGTACCAACAAGCTAACTAGCAGTTAAGAAATTATTTTCTTTTTCTTTCTATGTTTTTAACAACTTTTGTTTGTTTTAATAATGTTTTTAATAGATTATTATATTATATTTTTAAATTATTATAAATTAATCGGTCAAAATTCTTATTGTGCGTTAACGGTTAAACTGTTCTTTTGCCCCAATAAGATTTATTCCATCGTCTTTGATTTTGTCATGCCAGATGTTAACAGGGATTCCTTATAAGTGGCCAGAGGAAGTCAGTGCACACATGTTAAAATGACAATTTATACTGTACGGAGCCTGGATGTCTAATTTAAATGGGAGGAGGAAATAATCAAAGAAATCATCTGGTAATTTTTAGAATGAAAACTGGTACTAACACACAGGGCAAACCTAAGAAGACCTAGTGGTGAAAAAGGCCAACTGTGGCGTCCCCTTATGTTGCTTGTGACTTGGACAAAAAGTTGCACTTAAACACATTGCATCCTATTCAAATTAGAACTGGTATGTCAGCACTTTAACCTTTTAATGGTACATTGTTGTGCATTTCTGTGTGTGTGTGTGTCTGTGTGTGTGTCTGTGTCTGTGTCTCACACTTGGCTCATGAATATTTCTTTTACCTCTTGCCAGGAGACTGTTCTTCGGAGTGAATGAAATTGCAGTAAAAGTGCCTTCTGTTTTCAAGCTGCTTATCAAAGAGGTAGGGCCCAGTTTGCATTAACGCAGGCAGCATTTTCTTTAACTCCAAGTTTGAATTGTCCCTGAATGAAAGACACCTTGTCAACTTGTGTGCTCCTCCATTGCAGGTTACGTACTTGTAAAGTTTAGTTTAGTTCCTGCAAAAGCAAACGTGTATATAACCTTTACTCTTCCCCAGCTAGTAGACATAGAAACCTTTCCAGTTATTTGCATAATTATTAAGGAAACTATTTTGGATATTATCTACTCACTGTATTTCTATAAGAGGAATGTATGTACAATATGTTTTAGGTCTGTTGGTAAATACTAC
>NC_045741.1:18819423-18850383 GCF_008692095.1 Etheostoma spectabile | reverse complement strand
CCTGCAG
This sequence comes from Etheostoma spectabile, assembly GCF_008692095.1. NCBI lineage: Eukaryota > Metazoa > Chordata > Actinopteri > Perciformes > Percidae > Etheostoma > Etheostoma spectabile. The sequence continues at coordinate 18,850,376 of NC_045741.1, read as the reverse complement.
ACCAACACAGTAATATGTCACAGCTCACGTTCAAACAATTCGGGTAACATTACCCAATGGGCTAGTCCCACACTGCCTCTTTGGCACTATTATTTAACACTTAGTTTGTGGTATCTTGTCCTTACACCTATAGCTTGGGAACACCCTGACGAACATCCGGCAAATTTGAGTCAGGCCAAGAGCCCATTCAAGCCCATTTCCAATTTTTCCAAATTGTGGCACCAATCACAAATGTTGAGGTGGGGTTTACATGCTGACGATAGCACAGCGACAGTGAAACAAATTTTGTACATTGCTCTGATTGGATTAGGTCTATCCAATTGCACCCAGAGGCATTTGAGCGGTGTCCATTGGTAACAACCCTTTGGAAATGGGTTTGGAATTAACCTTCTCCAGACCCACTCAGTTACAACTGAGAAGTGTCTGGTGTCAACCAGGCTACCCTACACATGAAACACTGCTAAAATACCTGCACATGTAACACCAAAATATCTCAAGCTTCATAAATAACTACTATATATGGAAATATGGGAACTTGATCATTTGAATTAAGCAGATTTTTCCCCTCAATATCCTGATAGCATCTTGGTCATGTCCTGAACAACAGTTGTGTCTTCTTTTTCTCACCTCTGCATTTGCCACACTAATCTATCTCTGTCTCCTCCTGCAGGTACTTAACCCTTTCTACATCTTCCAGCTCTTCAGCGTGATCCTGTGGAGTGCTGATGAGTATTACTATTATGCTGTGGCCATCCTTTTCATGTCGGTCATATCCATAGCTACCTCTCTGTACACCATCAAAAAGGTGAGCTCCACAAAATGTTGAGACACTTTATCAATCCAGAGACATTTATATGACCTCATAGTTTTGGCAAGACCTACTTAAATGGAATTGGAAGAGAAATGAGATCCATGAACAAGGCTATGTGTGCATGTGCACTGGATTATGTTTACTGTAGTCTGAAACTTGTTTTTGCACATTTTATTCACGTTAAGACACATTTATGGCAGCTTTTTACTATTATTTTTACCTCCCACAACAGGGCCTAATCTGTCTTCTGTTTGACCAAATTAGTTTTCCGTCCATCCATACATCTTTCATCCAACACTTTGATCCAGAGCAAGACACCTCAACAACTACTTGCCAGATTGCCTTGCAATTTGCTATACAAATTTCTGTTTCTCATCTGTTTTCTGTGTTCTTTCTTCCAGCAATACATCATGCTTCACGATATGGTGGCAACTCACAGTGTTGTCCGTGTGTCTGTATGCCGAGCCAGCAATGGTTTGTCAATTTATTTTTATTTTTATTTATTTTTTGCAGATGGCCTCTGTCAAGTCATTTTAATAGTAGTACACAGCATGATTTATAATATTTCTACTTTTGAAGAGTCATTTTCAAACCAAACCTGTGTGTTCCTTCTGCGCTTGGCCAAACTCAATTACACATCATCATCATCATCCTTCTTTGGCTGTCCTCAGATGGCTGCTAGAGTGGAATAGGGCTGTCCCAAACGATTATTTTTTTAACGATTAATCTAGCAATTATTTTTTTGATTAGTCAACTAATTTAACAATACATTTTTCGATTAATCTATAACTCATTTTTTGATTAATCTAACAATTTATTTTTCAATTAGCGATAATTTTACTATTGTTCAATTATTGAAGTAACATGCCACAGTTTGTTGAAATACGGCTTATCACGGGCTCCCCTAGCTGTAGATAAGTGGACCAACGCATTTTTTGTCTCAGTGCATGCATTGTTTTAATCCGGTGCAACACCGGCAGGACCGATGCTAGTTATCTTAGCGTAGTGAAAGAAATCTTATGTTGCTGGTAAGCATATTGTGAGTAAAAGTGAGCCAACAAAAAAGCAACAACAACCTAATTACTTCTTGTGGCCTGCATATTCACAACGAGTACAAATAGCAATGCAGATTAAGACTATATGATTTCCTAGGCAGATGTTGATTTGGGACTATATTGGGTGGAAGCATAGCCGAAGCACTGCTACATGGCGCAGAGATATCACGCAGCAACTTTGTGTGAGTACAGGTCTAATATGGGTCAATCTATCCCGTACAATAACAATGCGTCATGTTTACAGTAATTACTTTGTGGACAACAGTCTATTGGGTCCATTCACCGTTTTTCCCATTGACTTTATCACACTGGAAGAAAAAAAAGTTGAGGACTTCAGGATGCCTCACAGGCTATCATTCTATTTCCAAAGCACACTGCTCCTCTTCTAAAAACTCTGGTTCCTAGAGGTATGCTTCTGGATCTTGACTGTCTGAGAAGTCATCCTCTTTGTCTCTCACAAAATCCGCCATGTTCATTGGCATTCACTGTCCACTGTAGGATAAATAGCCAGCTATTCACGGGTATGTTGACGGATGTTGGGGGGGTTTAAGGGGCTGCGTGATCTCTGTAGCAAAGCTTTTGCTGTGCTTCCACCCAATATAGTACCAAATCAATATCTGCTTAGGAAATCATCTAGTCTTAATTTGCAATGCTATTTGTACTCGTTGTGAAAATGCAAGCCACAAGAAGAAATTAGGTTGTTTTGTTTCTGATTTGTTTGTTTTTTCAATTTAAAAAATAATTTAAAAAAAAAAGGAAAAAAAAAAAGGAAAAAAAAATCAAACAGTTACAAACAATACACTTGGATAAAGGAATGTGTCCCAGGACCAATAAATAAACAGACACACACAAACCTACACACACAGACAGACCCAAGACAAGGGACCAAACACCTGTGCAAGTTAGAGGACCTCACAGAGTCTGCAATGCTCTGCCAAGTTGCCAGAGTTTTTCTCGGCGCTCCATTAATCCACGCTATGGAAAGTTCCATATACACTACATCCAAGTAGGAAATGGTCCACGTGCGGATAGACAGGTCGTGGGGTGGTTTCCAACGGGTTGCAATCATTTTCTTTGCTGCTGTAAGTCCAGCAAATACAGCACGTTTCTGAATCTCTGAAGAGCTGAAAGGCTGACCGGTCATTCAGGATCTAGAAAGAAGTAATTAGGTTGTTGTTGTTTTTTTTGTTGGTTCACTGATATTCACAACATGCTAACCGGCAGGATAGGATTCCATTCACTACACAAAGTTAACTAGCGGCGGTGCTGCTGATGTTCTCCGGTGTTGCACCGGACTAAAACAATGCATGCACTGTGATTTAAAAAAAATAAATAAATAAAAAATGCGTTGGCCTACCTATCTACAGCTAGGAGAATCCGTGATGAGCCCTATTTCAACAAATGGTGGCGTGGTACTTTAACAATTTACACACAACAAATTTCAATAAGGTTTATATTTCTATTTATTAAAATTGTGTAACGCTGCACTGTTCTTGTAGAATGAATTTGTAGCGCAACCTGAAGCCAGATGTAGGCTATCAAGTCAACAATTAAATAATTATTTTTGAGGAATACAAAAATAAAAACTTAAAAGCAAAAAGAGTAGACTGTATTTGTTTTTGTTTTTTTGCAATGGAAGGTAAAAATAATGAATAAGCTCTTGTTTAACATCCAAGCCATTCTCCCTTTAATCTTACAATATTAAAGTGCAATTTTAGAAATATCTGAAATCCCATATCTCAAATAAATCCAATAATAAAACAAACGACCTTTTCAAGTAACTTTCAGGAGGCTATTTTTCTCTCTCCTTTCTAAGGAAATTATGAGTCCAATTTAAACCCGAGAATTTTATAACACGTGGGCCGTAGTAACTAACCTTATAAAGGACTCGTGAGATATCTGAAACAATCTGGCCTGGTTAATCAAATATTGAAGACAGTGCAGGACATACTGTATACGGGTGAGCTACGGGAGAAGCTGGAAAAGCACAGGTGAGCAGAACTTAGGGTGTTTTGCTGCTGTTATCCTGACTCAGGGATCATGTTACAAAGTCTACAGACGACTACGTCGTTGTTTGTAGTAAGAGTAAAATACTCCCACACTTTAAAAGACTTTGTGGGAGCCTTTTTCTCCACGTGTGGATACGTGCGAGGAATCCATACTTGCACTGTTGCTGGAGGCAACCATGTTATTTTTTGATTTCTAAGCAACGAGTCAACGCAAATGATTTGTGTCGACGCATTTGCGTAATCAATGACGCCAACAAAATTGTCCCAGCTCTAAAGTGGAACAATCCAGAATTGGAGAGCGTGTGCATGTTAGACAGCATACGTAATGTGTATACATATAAAAACACTCAGTAATAGTTCTCCACATGCTTTTGTATGTATGTCTGAACTCCTTTTTAAAATAGGTGATAATGTCTGCAGACGTGATACACTAGCATTGGCAGTGTCATCAGGTGTCTTTTAGCCAATTAAAGTTAATTCCATCAGTTGGCCAAAGGACTAAATTAAACTAATGCTCAGAAGGAGTTAGAAACATTCCTGTGGATGTTTGTACACCGTTTATACTTTTCTTTATGCATCCATTTGCTGCACAGACCACTGCTTGTGATGCTTCAGGTTTTTTCTTGCTGCCTAGAGAGGAGTGAGTAATGAGAAATGTGCTGAACAAGACTCTGGGGCTCTGACACATAGTATATCTCCTTTCTCACCCCCACATTCACCATCTGCTACTGTTGGCTTATTTACACACTTTTCACCTTTCTTCACACTCATCATTTCTGTCTTCTATTTTGTTATCAACACTGCACTCCACCTGTCTGTATTTAATGCACCCGTTTACCTTCTCCACTCCTCCATTGCACCCCCCTTCCTGGCAGAAATTGAAGAGATTTTGTCTACTGATCTGGTGCCGGGTGATGTGATGGTCATCCCCAGCAATGGGACCATCATGCCATGTGACGCCGTGCTGGTCAGCGGCACCTGCATCGTCAATGAAAGCATGCTCACAGGTTAGAGGCGACATCTAAAAATTGAAGTTGAACGAGAGAGAGACACTTGGAATATTTGTACATACGCGACCACAGAAGACTCCAAACAGCAAAATGCTTTTCCTATAAATCTCCCAGCAGCATGTCCTGATATCAGTCTCTGCCTCATCAGGTGAGAGTGTTCCTGTGACAAAGACCAACCTCCCCAACCCATTGCCTGGAGAGAGTGGGGAGGAGGATGACAGTGCCTATAACACAGAGGATCATAAGAGGCACACACTCTTCTGTGGCACCCACGTCATCCAGACCCGCTTCTACACAGGCGAACTGGTCAAAGCTGTGGTGGTCCGCACAGGTAGATGTGTGTCTGAGGATATGTATTTAGAAGTGGTAGTGTTTGAAAGATCTGTAAATCGGTATAAATTTCTTTTGAGTTTTACTGAGAGACACGACTTACTAAATAGTATGAGAATTGCATCTATGACGTAAACCTACTGACATGCTGACCCAACGTGTAAGGACCTCAGTGTCTTGCTGGAGATGCTACTTTCATAGAGTGAGATGTACTTAACGAAGTTGACTGAAATGCAAGGCTTTGTAACAGACTTACAATAAAAAGACTGTTATCTAAAGACACAGAAATCCCAGGTTCTACTGCTGCTCATTACAAGAGAAATGCAGCATTTCAGAGGCATGTCCCTTTCATTCAGGAAGCCATCATATTACTTGCTTTGCAGTTTAATCCTTGTTCATCACAGTTTAGAGACCTGAGCCCCTGTCAAAAACAAGTATAAAGTCAATTAAACACTTTACTCCACTCAGAACTTTCCATAACAACTTCTTCACGCAGGTTTTAGCACGGCCAAAGGCCAGCTGGTGCGCTCCATACTTTACCCAAAACCTACAGACTTCAAGCTGTACCGTGATGCCTACCTCTTCCTGTTGTGTCTGGTGGCTGTGGCTGGAATTGGCTTTGTCTACTCCATTGTCCTCAGCATCCTGAAGAAGGTAATCTAGGAGGCGACGAGCAGATTTAACAAATGCCAATGTTCTGATTTTCAGGTAGACATAGGTTTAGACTTTCAGAAGTAAAGGATGGGTGAAAAGGAGTTATTTTGCTTTTCCGTCCCTTGGTACAACATTGTGCAAAAGCTTTTTTTTTTTAACAACAAACAGCATTTCTGAATAACAGTGTGCTGAAAAACATGAACTGTTTGAGACGTTAGTTTTTCCTTCTCTGTAATGCTTGTTGTATGATTGCAGGTCATTTGAGTTCTTGGTCTGGATTTGTTGTTAACTTGAACAATCAGAGGAGAAACGTGCCGAGACTGTACCACACTGTTCAGTTTTACAAGTGGCGCTTGACAGCTTATGTTGGGAAATGTGACACAGACTGTGAAACCAGGATTTTAGCTGCTCCTTCAACCAATGAGTGAGCGTGAACTGAGAATCATTACCAGTCTAAGAAGTGCTGATTTATCACTGTAGAGGTGGTGAACAATGACAAGTGATTATTAAACGTACAAAGGCTTCCTGACTTTTTTTTGTTTCTGCCTGCCCAGGAGCCAGCTAAGACCATCATCATAGAGTCCCTGGACATCATCACCATCACTGTGCCACCAGCTTTGCCAGCCGCCATGACAGCTGGCATTGTGTACGCACAGCGACGCCTCAAACACCTTGGCATTTTCTGCATCAGCCCGCAGAGGATCAATATCTGCGGACAAATCAACCTGGTCTGTTTTGACAAAGTGAGTACTTGTTGTTGGTATAACTGCTGTTTTTGCAATGCAAGTAGGCACTTACCTTACATATCGCTGAAGAAGAGAAGTTTTAATTACAGGCTCTATTGTCTGGAGACCAACAAGAATGTACACACATGAAACAAACAAAATATAAAGAAATATACACACCAAAATATGAATAGTAATAGGGCTAAAACATTTTGAGTAATTGGATTTCAGAAAATGGATTTGATTCAATTCAATCAAACTCTCCTTCTAAAGTTCTGCTTTCTTTCTTTCTGTGTACAGACTGGAACTCTAACAGAAGATGGGTTAGACTTGTGGGGAGTGCAAAGGGTTGAAAATGGCAGGTAAGCTGGTCTGTACTCTAATTTATCAAACGTGGAACATCCACTGTTTTAATGCATTCCACTGCATACCAAAGAACTCCCAAGTCATTGTTTTAGTTAGCCATTGCTGTGCTTGTATTACTTCGCCGATTACCTGGTGGAAAAGATTTGGAAATTACTGATACATCTTTTTCTGAAGGTCTCATTTCCCTCATTTCTATTTCCTCCAAATGCTGAAATCTCACTGATGATGAACTTGGATGATTGTGTTGTGATTGTCTCACACAGCTGAAGTTATTTAGAAACCAGAAGATATCAACAAAATCTTCAGCAACCAGTTTCCACTTATGAAATTTGTTATTCTGTGTACAGTAATTCAGTTGTTTGGCAGATATTGTGATGTGCAGAAATATTGAGTGATGATTAGTTATATCCGTTCATCAAGACTAGTACTTATTGATTTTGAGGTTATGTTTAGAAAAATTATATGCATATCTCTTAGGCAAGAATTAATGGTATAAATCTAGACATTGTGGTGCAATGCTACCTTTATAATAGTTTTTTTTTTTATACATGTCATTGAAATATATTGGTTATGGAATCATTTTATTTTCAACATGTAATATCACATGAAAATAAGTGTTTCTTTTGCCTCTCTAGTTTCCACCTGTCAGAGGAAAATGCATACAAGGAAAATCTTGTCAAGTCCCAGTTTGTGGCTTGTATGGCCACCTGCCACTCTCTTACTAAAATAGAGGGTCAGCTGTCCGGAGACCCGCTGGACCTCAAAATGTTTGAGGCTACAGGCTGGGTGAGCTGTTCCGTATCTAACCAAAAGCATAATGTTGGTCAGGAAAGCACAGTGTGGAAAGTTATTAGTCAGACCACCCTTAATGAAAATCAAAGAATTCTAAAGAATCTAAAATTTATTTGTGTAAAATATTTTTACTAGAGCTGTTAATTGATTACAATATTTAATATTAATTGTTGTCCATAGTTAACTTGGGAGTACATGTAAATACCTTTAGTCTTGTTGAGAGAACTATCTGGAAGGGCTTTGAAACTGAACTTTGGTTTGGTAATCCCTTTATCATCAGAACACGTTAGGTTTCTGCTAGCCATCCACAACGTTACTGCTGTATTTCTTCCTGATTGTCCCAACTAAGGAGCAACTCCAGGTCCAAATCACAGAACATGCTTGCCTCAAAAAAAAAATGCTGGCGTTTTAAAGAAATTTACGTTAACTTGTTATTACTGCATTCATTTTTGATAGCCCTAATTTTTTTTGCACGTTCTTAATGTATCTTACTGTGGTTGCATCAACATTTTTCTGAACCTTATTTCCCTAATTATTTGTCTGCCTAGATCCTGGAGGAGGCCACTGAGGAAGAAACCTCTCTTCACAACCGTATCATGCCCACTGTGGTTCGACCACCAAAACAGCTGTTGCCCCCAGAGCCTGCTGTATCACCAGAGCAGGACATGGTATGAACTTCAACCTAGTCGTTCAGCTAGACTGAAAAATGTCCAAAATCAGATTTTCTCAGTACAAACATTGACATTGAAATACATACAGATCTATCAATCTAATGATATTAATAAAATGTTTGAGCTGGAGTGCAGTTAAAGGGCATTGTACATATATTCTTTAACATTTTTATGACACCATTTTAGTATATTGGCTATATTTAAAACCAACATATTATTGTGCCTTGGTGCAATATAAATGGACACTACCACCCTAGCATAACAATAGAAACATTAGTAATACTGACAATGATTGGTTTGTTTTTCCATGACCCACTCTTCTCTTTTTCTCATTCTAGGAACTGTATGAGCTCTCGGTAAGTAACCTTCTTCCTTTTTGAAAATCTACTCATCAAATGTCTCTTTTTCCAGCCGAATAAACAGTTTAGATTTTAAAGAGCTGTAAAATTGAGCATAAATATTGGGCTTCTATTTACTAATGTTTGCCAGTTAATGAAAAAGTCTTGGTAGTCTTAGTCAATTTGTTTATTATTCAGTATCAAAACAGTTGAGGATCTAATCTGTATAGGTGTCAAGATTTTGTCAACGTCATCCAATATCGTATTAATAGTAATTTTGTAATGAGTCATTTATTAGCATTATCCATGATGTACATTTCATTTTTATCTCCTTGACATGAATGATGAAGAATTTTTTTTCTTTTTTTGTGTGTCTCTGCGGGTGTGCATGTGCAGTCCACGTATGAGATAGGTATTGTGCGCCAGTTTCCCTTTTCCTCAGCGCTCCAGAGGATGTGTGTGGTGGCTCGTCTGCTGGGCGAGAAACGTATGGATGCCTACACAAAGGGGGCGCCAGAGGTGGTGGCTAGTCTCTGCAAGAAAGAGACAGGTGAGGTCTAGTAACTGTAACTATGGAGGCTATGGTTGTGAACAGCACTAAGACGTATTATTCTTAAGGATACACGATACATTAGTAGATTAGACACAGTATTGGCCGATAACCACAATAATTAGATTATTGTTCCGATAATGGAATTTCAGTCGATAATTATATCTGGTTGTAGAGTAGGGAACCACTGAAAACCCAGCCCTGACTTGTGGATTTCAATGTCTCTGTCTCTGCAGTGCCAGAAAACTTTGCAGAGATTTTGGAGGGCTACACCAAGCAGGGTTTCAGGGTCATTGCTCTGGCTCATCGTCGACTTGAATCCAAACTCACCTGGCACAAAGTGCAGAACATCAACAGGTAGTGTACTGCATATTGTTAAAAATGTTGCCTTTGAACTACATTTTAAACCTATCCAGAGAACTTCAAGCTTTTTTTGCACGCTACATTACACTGCCAAAATTACTCTGCCAAAATTACTCTGTCACCCTGCATTCCTCTAGTCTATGACGTATAAATAAATAAAAAACATTAGGTGAAGGGGATGTTGTTTCAAATAAAAATCCTTTTGTGTACTAATGTAAAAAGGTAATTTACTGGGAGCAAATGAATGCGAGTCCCTCTTGTATTTTAGGTATTTTGATCTTGGCAAATAAGTACTTATTTTTCTTTAAACTAGGGATCACATAGAGGGAAACATGGAGTTTCTGGGTCTGATCATCATGCAGAACAAGCTGAAGGCAGAAACACCAGCGGTGCTGCAGGAACTCCACCGAGCCAGCATCCGCACTGTCATGGTTACTGGTGAGACCACGCACACAAACACATTTACACAAGCTTTAACTAAACTACTAATGACATCAATATATGGCCATTAAGTAGAACAATCAAACACACAGACATGCAAAAGAAAACATTCAGTGCAATGACACACTATTTTCATTTTTCTCTCTGTGTGTAGTTGCTTAAAGCTCATGTACTGATGCAACACAGGCAGCATAATGAGTTTGATAATCTGCATATTGGTCCTCAAAAGATTGAATCCCTCTAGTATTTACTCAGCTGTACCTTAAATCTCATCTAATAACTTTTCTAGGCTACTCAGTGTAACTGGCACAAACTAACTCCAATATATGCCAGAGCATTGTTTTTTTTACTTCCTTGCTTGGCTTTCACCTCATCTGTCTACTTAAGGTTGTTTCACAGGTCGGAGTGATTCATGATGTACACACACAACACCATTTCAGAACCAGGCTTTCTTCTCATACTCCATATGTCTCCAAATCTTTATGTAGAGGGTTCCTGGATAATAAGCTCCTGTTTCCATTCACCATTGTATACCCATACTATATACATACTAATATGGGTTGTTGAGATATGGATCAAGGAGATTTTTTTTAAATGCATGTGTATTTGTGAGAAAGGCAGATGATAATAGGGAAGAACAGAGTAAAATTAAAGAACAATTTTTTTTTGTTGTCTCAGCTTGACACTATTAAAATCCCCTGCCCATGTATGATACAAGCTGCTCATCATAAAAGAAGTAATGAATTTCTAATGGGGAAAAAAATGCTAAAAAGGAAATGTGTGCTGCATATAAACATTCCAGGTGACAACATGCTGACCGCCATCTCTGTGGCCCGGGACTGTGGAATGATCCCTCCCAAAGACACAGTCATCATTGCTGATGCCCTCCCTCCCCATGATGGACAAGCCGCTAAGATTACCTGGAGATACGCCGAGAAGCTGAGCAAGACATCTTGTGTGGAGGTGAGGCAATGGGGCGAAGGCTTACACAAATACTCGCACAAACACAAAACTGACAGAAAGAGCAACCGATGAAAAGGTGATTTAAATACGTTTGTCAGTGTATATTAAAAAATATATAGTTTAAACAACTAAATACGTTTGTTTACATAGTAGAGCTTTCAGTCTTCCTCTATAACACCATTTGAATTCCCTTTATTTTTTAAATATTCAAATAATATTTGAATGTGCATCTGCAGCCTGTTATAAATAGGTACTACACTAAGGCTTGTGCATTGTCAATGACACTATAAGCAAGTGGTTGTTGTTGTTACCCGTTCTGTCCACTAGAGGGACATCCAACATCAGCCTGCCTTGAAAGGGATCTATGTCATGGCACATTGCATTTCTGGCATGCCACTCTCTGTTTAAAAAAATGTTGAACTCTGTAATGAAACACTATCTAACAAGTGTATTGAAGAGGCTCCGTTATAAAGGCTAACATGTTAGCACAATGACTTCATGATAGAAATCACAGCCAAAATGATTTGTCATAAACTAAGTAACACGAACAATAGAGTTTAATGATGACTAAGCCAAACAGTGCTGCCACTGCTATTTTAGTGATTTAAAAGCAACCTGTTTCTTGCAGATTGTCACGTTACTGAGAATACAGCTGTTAGAAGGTATTTTATGAAGTTGAAGCTAACTCTACTAACGTTACTCGGTACGTAACATTAGCTCACAATGCCTTGTGTTTCTCACTCCCATAACATATTGTTCATCAGACGTGACATGACAAGAGGGAGATTTGCTAACGTTAGCCAACCTATCTATTTAAAAAAATAACATTTGAGTAGTAATTACAGTATTGATTTTTTTACTATTCAAATTATTTCAACTTTTGGAATTTGTTATTAACAGTCTGAGAAACTGGTTCAACTCTAAAGTTATTCAGGCAACCTTAAAATGATTACTTTTAATGTGTTGACTCTAATCCAGACTTGCATTACTTCAACAGGAAGTGAACATCAGTCTGGAGGAAGTGTGCCACGTAGATGAGCCAAAAACACAAGAGCTGTACCACTTTGCTATGAATGGAAAATCATTTGCCGTCATCTCCGAGCATTTCCCTGACATGCTTCAAAAGGTATGAGGCCTTTTAAATGAGAGTACACACCACTGCAACCTTTTCTGTAACTGGAGTAGAAATGTTAAAGTTGCTCCTACTGCTCTTTGGGTATTATTCTCTCCATGATACCTAATGTGTTGTTATGATCCTGTTTTCTGCCTTGAAGCTGGTGCTGCATGGGACAGTGTTTGCCAGAATGGCCCCAGACCAGAAAACCCAGCTCATTGAGGTGCTGCAGGGCGTAGAGTAAGTATTAATGCAGAACACATGTAGCAATGAACAATTACATGTATTACATTCACAATATATGGCTACTTGCGACTGAGAGTTTACTCAACTGAAAAACGATATCCAGTATATACTGTATATGTTTTGAGCACCGAGTCACTGTTCTTCTTTATTTGCTCACAGCTACTTTGTGGGGATGTGTGGAGACGGAGCGAATGACTGTGGGGTATGTACATCCCCTCAAAAAGCAATTATCAGTGTGACAATAACTGGTCAATAGACATTAATTGATCTGGACTAGGGTTGCATGATTAATCTAATTGCAATTGTGATGTGACTGTACGATTACGTAACCCCAAAAATTCTGTGATTTAAAGTAAACAAAGAGGTCTGCTGTTTGTGTGACACTCTGTTTCCACATTGTATAACACCCTTCATTTTACCGAGTATTAGCAACAGATGAATCCACTGTGTCTTAGTTTTTACTGCTAACTCACTTTAAATCGTCTTCTTCTTCTCGCCTTTCCCTCACACAGCCGCTATGCAAAGTCCGGCACTGCTTACGGTTCACTTTTCTCACTTTACCACGCTTTCATTGACGTCACTCACTTGCCTGCCATTCTCACTCTCACTAGTGCCTGATTTATGCTTCTGTGTTCAATTCAATTTTATTTATAATATCAAATCATAAAAAGTTATCTCAAGACACTTTACAGATGTCTAGACCACACTCTATAATTTATAAAGTCCCAACAATTCTAGTGTTGAATCTACGTGGAATTTTCCTCTGAATTAGGGTTCACCGGGGATGTATTAAGAGCGCCCCTCGTAACAGCGTACACAAAAGTCTGTAAAGGCAGTAGCGCGTATATTTTGTATGGCGATGCGAGTATCAGACGTGTAGAGGGGTTCAGAGCATGCACACGAGAAGAAGAGGTTATACAAAAATATATTTTATAACTTAACCACTAGGTATATTACACCCATCTTAAATGTCATAATTAATAAGGGCATATGAAATGTATGATTTTATTAAGAATTTGTATTTTTTTAATTTAATTTTCTAAAATATTAAGTTATTTTAAAGTATTGAACATTTTTGTCTATGTATTTCGTCTTATGTTCGTTTAACTTTGTATGTTCACGTTAAAAAAAAACACATTTCAAAATTTTAGTAGCTTATTTTCTGCATTTTCCTTAATAATCAAGTAAACTCATTAAACCATTATATCGTAATTGCAGTATTGTAAATTTGCTTTTTCTCCAAATCGTGCTGCTCTAGTCTGGACATACTTTTATATTTCAAACTTTCTTCATCCACAGGCTCTGAAGAGGGCTCATGGGGGCATCTCTCTGTCAGAGCTTGAGGCCTCAGTAGCCTCTCCCTTCACCTCAAGGACCCCCAACATCTCCTGTGTCCCCAGCCTCATCAGGTTTCTCTTTCCTTCTTCATATTTGTGTGCCCCACAATAAATTCATAGTGCTTAACGGTCCCATGACATGGTGCTCTTTGGATGCTTTTAGTTATAGGCCTCAGGGGTCCCGTAATACCATATCTGAAGTCTCTTTCCCAAAATTCAGCCTTGGTGCAGAATTACAGCCACTAGAGCCAGTCCCACAATGAGCTTTCCTTAGGATGTGCCATTTCTGAGTCTGTAGCTTTTGAGGAGGAGAGAGGGGGGGCATGGTGGAGACTGGGGGTGTGGCCTTGACCACTTGCCATTTTGCTCGTTTAAAAGCCATGATGTCTGTCTCATGGGTGGGCCACATTTTCTGGGCGAGCAAAGCAAAGAAAGGGGAGGTAACTTCATGAGGGCCAAGATTCCAGATTCGCAAATGCAGATCAGGATACCCAGGGCTCGGTTTACACCTATTTCAATTTCTAGCCACTGGGGGATCATAGGCAGGCTGGGGGAACTCATATTAATGTTAAAAAAAACCTAAGTGAAATTTTCATGACATGGGACCTTTTTAAAAAGGGCTTTTTATGTATATTTGTGTTATTATGGCTACATGACATAAAGTTACTTTAAATGTTGGATGGAGAGATAAGACGTAAGTGTTTGCTTGCTTTTATAGGGAGGGGCGTGCTGCTCTCATCACCTCCTTCTGTGTGTTCAAGTTCATGGCCCTCTACAGCATCATCCAGTACATCAGTGTCACTCTCCTTTACTCTGTACGTAATGCTGCTTCCACCATATATGTTAGCTGAGGAATTAATTAGAAATCCAGTCTCTAAACTGTTTGTTGTTTTTGTTTTTTAGATCCTCAGTAACCTTGGAGACTTCCAGTTCCTCTTCATTGATATTGCCATCATCCTCCTCATTGTTTTTACTAGTAAGTATAAGAACAGTAACAAGGATAAGGTGAAATGTTTTTCTTACCATGTATTATGTTCTTTGATTTTTCTTAACCTATATCTTTACTTACTGTCTCTTCTCCCCACCCACAATGTCTGTTTTCTGCTCTTCTTCAGTGAGTCTGAATCCAGCGTGGAAAGAACTGGTATCACGTCGTCCCCCATCAGGTCTGATCTCAGGGCCGCTGCTGTTCTCTGTGCTAACCCAGATCCTCATCTGCTTGGGCTTCCAGACCATTACATTCCTTTGGGTCCGAAGGCAGTCCTGGTACACAGTTTGGACACCACTTACAGAGTGAGTACCTGTTGTCATTGTTGATGTACCTCAACCAAACAAAATTAACATTACAACATATTTGGTAACCAGATATGATTTGTGAATAGTCACATATCATGATTTAGTGGCCTTCAGGATACAGATAGGAGGTGGAAGCGCTGCAATATGACGACAATTCTTGCGCAAGTAGTAGCCTAGCTGACCAGGCCAGGGAGCTCCGCGCCGTTGTTTGGTTTGCCTATTCTGTGCTACTGTTGAAACATGGTGATCTCTGTGGAAAAGGACCTGCTCCCTATGTAGATATGAAGGGCTCCTTCTAAGAAAACACAAATAACAATAGTTAGTTTCCGATGATTGTACACTAATGAAAAAATAGTTATGAATTTTATATTCAATTTGTGCCACTATAACCCCCTTAATCCCACACACGGCTCCGTTAAATAATTGCCATGTGCACATATTACTGTATATTACTGTATTACTGTACAGACTGACAATGTTATTTGATTGTTCTTGAATTGAACTCTCCTCTCACCCAGTGCCTGCATCCTGTCATCACATTTAAATGTGTCTGACCACAACAACACAGAAGTGGACGACCACAACATCCAAAACTACGAAAACACCAGCCTCTTTTATGTCTCCTCCTTCCAGTATCTTGTTGTTGCCATCGTTTTCTCAAAGGGCAAACCCTTCAGGCAGCCTAGCTACAAGAATTGTAAGAAACATGCTTCTCAATAAATCAGTCCTAAAATAGTTACCAACTTACTGTTATATGTTATAAAATGGTTTGTGTGTGTTTGTGCTCGTGTTTTCTCTCCCCAGGGCCTTTTGTGCTGTCTGCCCTGAGTTTGTATGTTTTTCTGCTTTTCCTCCTGTTCCATCCTGTCAAAAGTATTGACATGTTTTTAGAGGTAAGAAAACTTCAAACACAAGAAACATGCTGCTTTACTTGGCTCTGGTGTAGACGGCATCTTATTTTATCAAGCTTTTTTGTTGACCTCAACACATTATTTTAATATAATATAAAGTCAGAGTCTGTAATTTCATTAAGATGCGCCTAACTGAAGTGTTGCAGATACATGAAGCCTACAGATACATGAAACAAAATAATAATAATCTCTGATGGTCAGCGTTGCATCGCTTTCTCTCTCTGTACAGATTGTTTGTGTTCCGTTTGAATGGAGGGTAAAACTCTTCCTCATCATCTTAGTCAATGCAGCTGCTTCTGTTTTGGTGGAGGTAAGACGCACACTTCAACACATGGAACAGTAGATGTTTTTCTCATGTTCAGCTTTTGTTTTTTCATGCAATGTACTCATCTTTGTCTCATTTAGCTGGGCAGCAGGCTCAATCTTGTGTTGTAAGAAATATTTATGTTAAATGAATGTTCTTTTCTTTCGAAAGAAGACAAACTACAGTATTTGGTATTGTTAACACTGAAAGTATGTGAATGTTTAATTGGTGAAATGTTAACCTTTTGTTGGGCTTTTGGAATTCCTCAAAGCAGCATACATTTGGATAGATGGGTGCTCTTCAAGAAAATGTATTGCTGTACCACTGCATTATAATGGATAGTTCATGCTGGCTTGCCATACACAGTGGAGGTGTATCACTATGTCTCTGCCTTCTTTTAGATGACTGCCCTTGCATACATGCACTGCTTAACAGACACCATAAATGATGCTGCTTCATGAACTTCCAGTGCAAATTCCTTAATCATTTTAAGTTGATTAATAAAAAAAAATTCCCAAAATGATTTTGCCCATAATTAAAAACTTTTAGCAGTTTTGCAGTATTTTGAGACTGTAATTTCCATGCATTCTCTTCCTACTAATTTTTTAAACCTCACATGTTATTATTTATGCACAAATTGATGAAAGAAAATAGTTGCCACACATATTACTTAAAGCTTTAATACTTTGTGGCTCTGCAAAAACAATTGAAAACCTCTGTGCAAAAGAAACAATGCAGAATCTATGTAAAATCAAGTTGGCCTCTCTGTAATTCTTACCCCTGCCCACTACGCTATTTCATAGACCTTCATCCTTGACATCGTCTTATGGAAGCTTGTGTTCAGCCGAGACAAACAGGGCAGCTTTGGCGTCACTCCTGTCGCTGCAACACCACAGGTTGGGAGAATCTGACTGATTTTTCTTTAGCCTTTTCATTTTCCTCTTGTGTGGTGTTCCCTCTTCTTTCTCTAATGTTTCTCTAACGGAGCACATCTTTGTATTGTAACTTCTGACACATGCATGTGCTCTTCTTCTGGTGTCCTTCTGATGGGCCTTCTGATCAGGACTTGAGAACAGTTGCAGTTTTACTCCAAACCATTCTGTTCTCCAGCTTTGTTTTGAGAAAAGCTTCATAACTTCTCTTAAAGACAAGTCATTAACTAAATAACATTCTTGCTCAAGCTAAAAGCTATTTTGAAATTTGATTTGGGTTACTGGTGGTCACTTTTAAACACTTTTAAATTGAGATAGATAGGTTTATGGTGGGGAGAACAAGTATTTGATACACTGACGATTTTGCAGGTTTTCCTACTTACAAAGCATGTAGAGGTCTGCAATTTTTTTTTATCATAGGTACTCTTCAACTGTGAGAGACGGAATCTAAAACAAAAATCCAGAATTCACATTGTATGATTTTTAACTAATTAATTTGCATTTTATTGCATGACATAAGTATTTGATACCTACCTACCAACCAGTAAGAATCCTGGCTCTCATAGACCGGTTTTCTATAAGAAGCCCTGTTCTCCACTCATTACCTGAAGTAACTGTTCCTGTTTGAACTCGTTACCTGTATAAAAGACACCTGTCCACACACTCAAACAGACTCCAACCTCTCCACAACGGCCAAGACCAGAGAGCTGTTGTAAGGACATCAGGGATAAAATTGTAGACCTTCACAAGGCTAGGATGGACTACAGAACCCTAGGCAAGCAGATTGGTAAGAAGGCAACAACTGTTGACGCAATTATTAAAAAATGGAAGAAGTTCAAGATGACAGTCAATCTCCCTCGGTCTTAAGCTCCATGCAAGATCTCACCTTGTGGGGCATCAATGATCACGATGAAGGTGAGAGATCAGCCCAAAACTACACGGCAGGACCTGGTCAATGACCTGAAGAGAGCTGGGACCACAGTCTTAGAGAAAACCATTAGTAACACACTACGCCGTTCTGGATTATAATCCTGCAGCGCACGCAAGGTCCTCCTGCTCAAGCCAACGCATGTCCAGGCCCATCTGGACTTTGCCACTGAACATCTGGAAGATCCAGAGGAGGAATGGAAGAAAGTAATTAGGTCTGATGAGACAGAAATAGAGCTTTTTAGTCTAAACTCCACTCGCTGTGTTTGGGGGAAGAAGAAGAATGAGTACAACCCCAAGAACACCATCCCAAGCGTGGAGGTGGAAACATCAGTCTTTGGGGATGCTTTTCTGCAAAGGGGACCAGACGACTGCACCATATTGAAGGGAGGATGGATGGGGCCATGTATTGTGAGATCTTGGCCAACAACCTCCTTACCTCCAGTAAGAGCATTGATGATGGGTCGAGGCTGGGTCTCCCAGCATGACAACGACCCGAAACAGACAGCCAGGGCAACTAATAGTGGCTCCGTAAGAAGCATATCAAGGTCCTGGAGTGGCCTAGCCAGTCTCCAGACCTGAACCCAATAGAAAATCTTTGAAAGGAGCTGAGAGTCCGTACTGCCCAGCGACAGCCCCAAAACCTAAAGGATCTGGAGAAGGTCTGTATGGAGGAGTGGGCCAAAATCCCTGCTGCAGTGTGTGCAAACCTGGTCAAGAACTACAGGAAACGTATGATCTCTGTAATTGCAAACAAAGTTTTCTGTACCAAATATTAAGTTCTGCTTTTCTGATGTATTAACTACTTACTGTATGTCATGCAATAAAATGCAAATTAATTATTTAAAAATCATACAATGAGATTTTCTGAATTTTTTTTTTTGATTCTCTCTCTCACAGTTAATTTCATAGAGAAATGTTTTAATCCATTTATCTGCTGTGGAATCCTTTGTTTGTTTGAGCTTTGACTCCATTGGCTTGTTTTTAGGGAGTGGGCTCAGTCTTTAAGCTGTCTACCGCCAACTCTTTCAAACTATTATCATGCTGCATTTTGTTTTTGAATGACTTGCATGCATGAAGTCTTGTTGCATTTTACCAGTGTAAAGAAATGTGCCTACGTTTCATCCAAAAGGCTCCTCCAGTTTTATAATTTGCATGCAACAGTTATGATAGCATGCCACTGT
This sequence comes from Etheostoma spectabile, assembly GCF_008692095.1. Taxonomy (NCBI): domain Eukaryota; kingdom Metazoa; phylum Chordata; class Actinopteri; order Perciformes; family Percidae; genus Etheostoma; species Etheostoma spectabile. The sequence continues at coordinate 18,831,047 of NC_045741.1, read as the reverse complement.
CAGATTTGCATTGGTCAGTAATAGTGTTTTAGAGAACCTGAACAAAATATGACCAATTCATGGAACCTTTCATCCCTTTTTTCCCCTCTTTTCTCTGGCATCTTTATTTTATTTTTGGGGTTGTCGTATTTTCAGGGTGCCATTGACCTGCGAGCGTATAAGTGTCTATCCCGGCTGTGCTGCCCAAGCAAGATGGCACCCAAGGCTCGCTACATGCATCTGGCCCAGGAGCTCAGTGTGGACCCCGACTGGCCTCCAAAGCCAACCACCACCACTGAAGCCAAGTCCCTCCCAGAAAATGGCTCCTCCTATCAAATAATGACCAACTCCTAGCACCCCCCACAGCCCCTCACCGTAAAAAAAATCTATCCCTTTCATACAGGAGACATGCTAGCATTTAACATGGGTTCATTGATTGCCAATCCAAATGAACTGTCACAGGATTATTGCTTGTCATTACGGTTCACAGAGACTCGCGTCAAATACTGTAGTTCCAGAGATGTTGCAAAATCCTTAGGATTGAACATAAGTACCAAATAAAGTTAAGTTTCAGTTCTCTCAGCGCACTCTCTGGCTCAACCACTCGCACGCTCTCAGGTCTCTCTTGCTCGTCTTGACTATTATATAAACATCAATAATTCCAAAATCCTAATTGCAATGTTTGTTCACCAAAGCTGAGCAGCATTTAACCCAGGCTTGGCGGAGGGATGATAAGCCAGTTCAAATATGCACGTTGACCTCTTCAGATCAACTGCCAATGCAGAATTGTCATGTTATAACGTTTTCAGATTTCATTAGCAACCACAGTACAAAATGTCTATTTTAGACAAAGACTAAAATAGCGGAATATCATGTCTGAGCATTTCAGAATGATCACTGACAAAAATAGAATGTGGAGAAAGGAAAATGATAACCTAGAAGAGGGGTTGTACTTTAACCATCTAGTATGACCCACTGTTACTTCAACTGCAAGTAAGATAATTGGTCGAAAAACAGAGTGTGGATGACTTTAAGGAAGGGAAAAAAAAAGATGTCAATGATCTGATTGTTTGTTTAAAAGCAGCAGCAGGTCCACTTTGTTTGTATTTCTGCCACCACCTTACTTTTAGGACATTACACAATAACTTGTTTCACTTGTTGTAGGTGGTGCAGGCTCGGAATGCTACTATGTAGTGGTCTACAAGTGGTTTTATACAACTTATATTCATTTTAATGAGCTAGCATTACCACCTGGTAAGCACCCATTGAATCTATTGAAAGGATAGCCCTATGAGATATAGCATCTTGTTTTCAAGGGGGTCCTATCTGAGAGCATGGAATCATAACCAAAAAAAAGCTTATAGTTAAATGAAATGACTCGCTTGAGAAACCAGTAATTAAATATTCTGTTAAGCAAGCGGAACGTTGTCGGATATTGGGGAATCTTGGAGTGGCTTCAATCAACTTGTTCAGTTGCACACCCCAGACAGAAGCTGACAAGTAAATGCACAGATAAAATTGGGAATTTACAGATTTTGTCAAATTTGGAATCTGCACAATGAGTGTGAAAATATTTAAGTTTTTTTCAAAACTGATGGTACACTGACAGTATTTCAGTATTTGTAAATCTGCTGTCAGCACCGTAATGTTGCGTAGCCAATCTTGCTGTTGTTCCTGGCCCCTTTTCAGTTTAACCCTTGGGAATTTAGAAAATGACTTCAAATGAAAGTGTGCTATAAAAATTGCAAGCCTTAATTACAAAATACAGTACATTATACATCAGATTGATGATTGAAACTACAAATTGATAAACAGCAGAAAGTAATGTAAGGTTGCATTTTCCTCATAATTTGGCCAAAAGCTTCACACGCAGTCAAACAAAAGTTAAAAAGTAAAGGACTTAAAGAGAACAGTGAGGGAGACCGATGTGCTCATCTTCCCTCAACCACAGGCTGGGACCTGTGGCAGGATCTTCATTGTGTTTGTCAGTTTGTTAGAGTTTACCTTTTAGGGTTTACATAAAGATAATATGAAGAAAAGAAGAAAAAAAACCTGACGAAAAGATTAATTTCATCTCTGCTTTTTTAGGAATGCTACCGCATTCATTGGTCTGTCTGTGCACAAACCTGTCAACAACACTTCATAACAGAATACCTCAACTGTATTTATCCTAACATAAATATATACTAAATGTATGTATTTATGTTAGCATACCATGTCTGTTAGCATACCATGCTAACAAGTCTGATAGGGAACATCACAGCCTTTTCCTTTGGCGCTCCCTTCTGGCCAAACATTTGCCGCACTGGTGGTAAATATCCAATAACAGCAAACGTGTCTACAGTACTTTTCATCCATAAAATTATGTTTTCTAGTGTGTAATGAGCGTTACACCTTAATGGGCCTGTACATGTTTTCTTTTTGCATCTATGAGCCATGGCCTGTCAGCATTAGACATGAGACTGAAAACATACAAACACTTGCATAAAGCCAGCTCCCTATCTTCATGTTCTGAAGACTTGCTGGTTGCAATACTAGAAAAATTACTACAAATACAGCATCACTGTAGAATTAAACATTTCCATGAACATCTCTGTATTAAAAAAATGCTGGTTATCGTGGACAGTTAATTCAATGCATGAGACAAAATTTCTTCCTATGGAAGATGTGATGAAAGCGTGATAATTAATTAAGGCAAGGCATTGTGCATCTCAGCTTGCTGCACATTCAAAACATTCATGCAACAACACATGCTGCATATGATGGATGCAGATTAGCATATCCACTTCATGTATTACACATAAGCTACCTGCATAGAGAGTTAAGGGCTATATTTTACATTCGCTACTCTTTGACATTGAAAGTGGTGCTCCCCAAAATCTACACTCACTCCCTGAAAACTTTGAAGGTGGCTGTAAAAGTGTGCTGCTTCTTCCTCGATAAAAACCTGGCTGGAAATTCATTTTAAGATAGATAATAATGGGCGGCTAAGTAGCTCACCTGGTAGAGCGGACGCCCATATATAGAGGTTTACTCAGCGGCAACGGTTTCAACTCCAACCTGCGGCCGATTCGATAACGATTGAAGATAGAAAACAATAATGGCATACTCAGCAAACAGCTAACAGAAGCAGTTTACACAACAGGAATGGATCTAGGAATTTGCATTTGGCTACATTTTGAAGCCATGGAAACTGGTACCATTGGAAATCATGCTTTTCTTTTACAGCCACCAGAGATGTTTGATCCTCAAGAGGCAGATTTAGTAGGGTATCACTTTAAAGCAAAGACACCAACATGCATGCTGCTGGTTCTCAATGTCAATATAACTATATACTCTGCCTAGCAGCCTGCGTTTCATGTATGGTTTAATAGCGTCCTAAAGTATTTTCAGAGTGCTCATCAGTGGTTTTGGGACACCATGTCAAAGAATGTCAAACTAGATGTATGCCCTTCCTCACTGACAAATTATTCCTCAAACATCTTTGAACAGCGTTGTATTATGTGACACTTATTTGTGAATGACATCACATAAAGCTTGTCAATCGATTATTGATGATTTTATTCATATAGAAACAAAATTGAAACAGATTTCTCAATATCTGTAATAAGGAGTCTGAGTCAGTTCTTAAAAGCCATTGTCTATGGAAATGCTTGTAATATATCAAATGCACTTGGGATCCATACTGTTTTTATGACAAGGTCAAATGTGATATGTGACTATAGTTTTCACAGATACATTTATTTGATGAGCAAAGTTATAGTATTTTGTTATAGTATTTTGTGGGTAAATTGCCAGCGAGAAAAAAGATAACCAGTACTGTAGATGAAACTGGTTCGAAATACATAACTTGGCTCAAATGGACATTCTTGTGCCAATTTGGAGAAATATTCTAATATATGTTGTCAAAAACATTGGTTACATGGATTCTCTGCCTCTCCATACTCAATGGTATGTTTTCTTTTTTAATTTGCTTTCAGTTTTTTTTTTTTTCTTTAGATACCTACTGTGGCTAAAAATGAATGTTATATAAAGAGCAGAATTGAATGCAATGCAATACTATGGTTGAATTGGTTTTCCCCCAAAGATTTTTCATTACATCTGTATTTGAAAAAAGAAGAAATCTTTAATTTTAGCCTGTGTTAAGTTCTGTCAAATCTGATTTGTCTCAGCAGAAATGGACTTTAAAAGGTGATAATTATATTAGAGGTTGGATTCTATCTGTATATATAAGATTTACATTTCTAGTATGTGCATAAAAGTCAGAAGATTTAGTCAGAAATGTGTATGGGTTTTGGATTATCAAAGGGCTGGTGTGTCTTTTTCTACTATTTTGGTACTGTGTTACAATTAGTTGTCTGTCAACTTTTGATTTGTACTGTTTGTTGGATTTATTTGTACTTTCACTTTTGTTATGGAGTTGCATTAGCTTAAATCTTTCTTATTTGGGCATGAATCCTGGGCATTTATTTCACAATTTGAATCAGTTATTGTGAAGTGTGATTGGATCAATATTTGTTCTGTCTTGGATAAACACAATGCAGCACATGTCTACTTTAGAGGTTAAAGAAAGTTGAACCAAGTCCTTAGTGTAAACATTTTGTTTCTAAAGGTGCTTAAAGTAGATTGACTTCTCAGCTTTTCTTTTGCTTCTCTTTTGTCTCAATGCTTCGTATAATACCAAGGACCTGACACAAGAAGGGAATTCAACTGGTGTAGTATAATTGGCCTCTCCTCTCAGCAAATTAAGAATTTGAGCAACATCTGATGATCTTGCAACCATTCTTTTAGATCATCTAATGTACATGTTTTAATGATCTTTTACATCCGTTTGAAATTAAAATGTAATTGGCAAAAAAGTGCATTGCTACTAGATGTCAGCGGCCTTTTGTAAAAGTGACTATGTTGCTGCTAGGGGCAAAATGATTCAGTCTCAGCTGTGTCATAACTCCATCTTGATACAAAAAATTCATCAATTTAGTGACTTGCAAAGTCTAAATACTACTATTGCTCGTCTTCTGCTCTACAATTTTGCCTTTATTCTGACATAGCTATGTCAAAGCAATGGCTTTTTTTGCTGAAACTTCTATGCTCTTATACAGGTACAACATATACCCACTGCTGAAAGCGTTGGCCTCTTTTTCACATGTATTTTAAACAAACCATCGAATGGCATTTAGATTGAGTCAGCCACTGTGTATACGAAGCCTCATGTGGATGTTGTTTCCTCAGGGAAATGTGTCTATTTGTAATGAATAAAGAAAATAATAAAAGTCGATGCCCATACTGAATGAAAATATACTATTAAAACTTTTTATTACTGTACAGTCTGTCTGTCTGTCAGCTTTCAGTACAGTTTATCTAGTGTGCTTTTTATTTGCAGCCTACACCTGAGCAAGAAGCTCATCTAGGGTATATGTGTTTTTATTGGCAGAGATGTACTTTTTGTACTCTATAATTTATTTTTTTTAATTTATTTTCACTTCTTTCTCCCTAAGGATTGTATTTCAGATTTATCTTGATTTCTTTTCAATAAATATTCTGAAATTGGTCTTTGATGTCTACAATTTGTGTCCATTGTGCATGAATAGGGTAGCGTAATGCTGCAGAAGCTACAGCAAAGTACATAGTTATATTTAGAAAAGAGTTAGCAGTCCTCAAGTTGCCAAAGAGAAATTCCCAAAATACCCAAAAATATATAGGCCTACAAGTCAAGCTGAAATGATTGGCCAATTAAACACTTGTTAATTTGACAGAACGTACGATCATTTCCAGTTTCTAAATGTGAGGAATTTTCTGCATTAAGTATATGACTTTTAATACTTTTAAGTACCTTTTCCTGAGAATTCTTACATACTTTTACTTGAGTAAAATTTTAATTGTAGGACTTTTGCTTTTAACAAAGTATTTTTACAGTGTGGTATTAGTTCTTTTTCTTAAAGGATTTGAATAATTCTTCACCACTGCAACTGAGTAGCACATACTAGATTGTGGGATGCTGAGGGCTGCTAACGTTACACCGGTTGTGTTCTCCAAATTCAGATGTTAGATATCTCATTTGGCAGAGCCTTTGAAATGTGACAGGCCCATTTTGATGCATTCATACTAGATATGTGGTCTTTAGAGGATCTAGCCCCTGAATTGGGACATACAGTACAGCTTCAGTATTGTGCAGTTCCTCCTCACCCTTTAAGTACACAACTGGAGCTTATATAAGGTCCTGTATATATCCGGAGGAAGGTGCACCGTTGCAACGAATGGATTTCCTTAAAAATCTTTTAAAAGTGAGACTGGAGAGAAAGTTTGACACCCACAAATCTTAACTCGTCTTAAGATGCACCTGTTTATTCAAATGGAATCTGTATCAATTATGTTATTAGAATTGCCCACGTAATCGTCCCTTACTTTGGTCTAGGGAAATACTTACAATTCTTAGCATTCTGATGAAACTTTAAAGCAGGGGTGACAGAGACAGTCATTTTTACTTTACATATATATTCTAGTGGCTCCTTGTTCTGTGAAGGCTGATTATTTTATTATCTGATGACATTAAAAAGAATCACACTGACCCAAGCACGTCATTTAACAAAGTTCCAAAGTCCCATGTCCCATATACAGAATTTAGAGTTCCTGAATCCCATAGATTTATAATAAAAACGTTGTATCCTCCCGTAGACCGTTAATATTAACGGTCTATGTATCCTCCTACACGTAGGAAGTAATACACTGATGCGTTTTCTATCCGTGCTGATTTGAAGGAAGTACCGTTCACAGGAAGTGGACTGTCAGTTGGCTGTGTCCTTGTTAGCTAACGAGGTAACAAGCTAGTTGGCTGCCATAACAGGCAAGCAAATGTGTACCATTTGGAAAGATGAATTAAATCATGCTTAAAGAGTGACTTTGAAAGAAATTTGTGTAAAGCCACTGTTGATAACCACCATGTTGCGTGTCGGGAGTAACGCTGCCTGGTAAGTTCACATTTAATAAAGAAAACGATAGTAGAAGCTAGTTGTTAGCTAGCTAGCTGTGGTAGAAGGAAACATAGCTAGCTGGTAATTTTGACAGCTGGGGACAATGTAGCTAGCTAGGTACCTGCTTCGTGTCAATAGCGGTCGTCCTTTATAAAACGTTATAAAACGTTAGATACTAACTAACCTCTCCACAAACTGCCACGGACGTATTAGCTAGCGCTCCAAAGCACCTGTGATGCTGGTAACGTAGCTAAGTTAGCTAACGTTAGTTATTATCCTACAGTAACGTTATTTATCCTACAGTCTCAAAACAAATTGACTTAACGTTACAGACTAACGTTATTGCGATTTGACATGCCCTTTCTTTTATTCTTTAATACTGTTTTCTTAGCTAAGCATTTGATAGTAATATACCGTACACTTGGCCAATGTATTTACAAAGCTAATGTAACCTATTAGAATGTTGCTGACGGGTTGTTAGCTAGTTAACGTTTCCTTAAAATATGTAGCTAGTATGTACCAATCTTTTCTTCGCCTGCATGTTCGTACCTTCTTTACTAAACGTTGACACGTTAGCAACATAGACAATTAAAGAATGTTAGCAACAGTAATTTAGCTATGCATTCATGCAGTTGCTAGCTACTCTCTGTACTGTAACTCGTAGGCTGGCTTAATTTTCCACTCCAAGGCACATCCCCTGAACACTTATTTTGCACTCCCAGCACTAAACTGTACAGCCTTCCTTCTTTCCCTTTAAAACAGTTATAATCTTTTGGTTATAGTGTATTTTTACATACCTTTTATTGTAATGTATATATTCTATATTTATGTTCTTGACTGTAGCCATACTTTGCTTTATTGTATATCCCTTTTATAATATGTTATTGTATGCACCAAATATACAAAGGTACCTTGCTAGTGTAAACTTACTTTGGTAATACATATCATTCAGTGATACTACTAATACAAGCCTTAGATTTTATCTGGTAGATTAATATATATATATATATATATATATATATATATATATATATATATATATATATATATATATACACATGTGTGTGTGTGTGTGTGTGTGTGTGTATGTATAGTATGTATACAGGGGTGCTCATAAGTTTACATGCCCATGCTTAACTTGACTAAAAGGAGGAATAAAAAAAATCATGTTTTGGAAATTTATCTTAATGCCTTAATTAAAAAATGAGGTAAAATCCAACCTTTTAAGGACACCAATTTTTTTTGTGAATGAATAATGTATTGTAAATAAATAAATGTTCTTCCTTAAAATAGAGAGGCCATAAGTATACACACCCCTATGCTAAATTCCCATAGAGGCAGGAAGATTTTTATTATTAAAGGCCAGTTTGTGTATTCCATTGCACCTGGAATATCATTGCAATATTTATAAGCTGTATGCAACGCAATTTCGTTCTGTATGCACTCTGTACATATAAAATGACAAATAAATAAAGTTGAAGTTGAGTTATTTCATGGATCCAGGATACTATGCATCCTGATAAAGTTCCCTTGGCCTATGGAATCAAATAGCCCCATATCATCACATACCCTTCACCATACATAGAGATTGGCATGGTTTTATTTCAGTTAGACTAATAGCCGGTTTGATTTGCATTGAGAGATGATTTTATGGAAAGTATCCCATGCCCATCTCTATGTATGGTGAAGGGTATGTGTTGATATGGGGCTATTTTAAAAATACTCTCTTGAGACTACAATTTGGCTTTGTGTTAATCTTTGGCCAGTATCGTCAAGGATATAATTGTGGGGATGACTAAAAGCTTTCATCCTCAGGTTATGCATCCATTGAGGGGTTATGGTGTTCATAGGTTATATAGCTAGCTTGTTTAGTTTATTGTTCATTTTCTCTGTCATCTCAGCATGGCTTGCAGGAACCTGGTCTCCACCAACATGGGGGTGAGATTTCGAGTACCGCTGCAAAAGCTGCACCCTCTGTCTCGTGCCATCCACCATCGCTACTCGGGAAACACCAACCCCCAGCGACCCCCTCATCGCACCGCAGCACGCTCTTTTACCTCCATGTCACGGTTGCCCATGCGGCCTCCCAAGCCTCCCCCAGGGTCAGGGGGCCATGGTCACCAGCAGCAGCGCAACTTCTGGGTGGCCCGCCTTGCTGCCAGGCTCCTAAGGCTCCGATACATTCTGCTGGGGTCGGCAGTAGGAGGAGGGTACACCGCTAAAAAGGTCAGTATTGAGTGTTTCCAACTTAGGGTTACGGAACTATTCAGTACATTTTCTTGCCTATGAACTAGTTTTCAGTTCTCACTTATTGCATTATTGCAGACTTAGTGTTTTAATCTGGTCATAAAAGCTGTGCGATATAAAGAAATTATACAGAGGGGGAAAATAAGTAGGCACCAACCATCTTAGTTTTGCCCATGCTGTCATGTGCTGTTCGGCAAAACCTTTCCTGGGTGCTAAGAGCTGTCCCCCGCTTAACTGTGATTGCACACTGGTGCTCATTGAAAACAGTAGAGGATTCATAAGCTTGTCATTTTATCTCCAGACCTATGACGAGTGGAAGGACATGCTGCCTGATTTTAGTGAATACAACTGGGTCATTCCTGATTTTGTCTGGGAACTGAGTGAACACATTGATCTTGGTAAGTTTTTGTTTTAATGTCATGATTCAAATTATGTGCCAATACCTGCCCTTGTCTTATTTGGATTGGATCCTTGATTTCAGTAAGTCATCCCAACCTTTCTATCTTCTCCACTTGACCTATTATTATGTCTTCTATTCCCAGATAAACTGGCCAAAGCTCTACCAGAGATGGAGGAAATAGCCAAGCTACTACCAGACTTTGACAAGATAGGCGAGAACTTCACTTTCCTCAAAAGCCTCCTGTCCTTTGGTGAGTGAACAAAACCTTAACTATGTCTTCCTTACATAACTGGATCATAACAAAATTGAAATCATTATTTGCTGACATCAGTATTTAGTCCAGTGTCCATGTTTCAAATGAAGAATACAGTAATTGTACCCCAGGCAAACCTGTCTTCCACATCTCTATTATTGTTATGCTGTATCTAACGGTTTAGTTGGTTGCCCTACGCCATGCTTAAAGAATAGGATCTGCGGTGTGTCCTACTTCAAAGTGACCTTAGCAGAACGAGATAAAAGTAATATACATATTATTACAGTTATATAAGGGAAGTAGCTTGCTTCATGCTCTAAATTGCTGCTTTTTCTACAACAGCCATCCTGTCTACGGTTGTGGTTGCTATATTCTTCTACAAAGAACCCTCCTTTACACCAAATAACCAATAAGCAATGTGTTTTGGATCAGTGGTTTTGTAGGCAATGCTAAACCACATGTCTTGTAGCATGGTGTCATTTATTTAGATGGGACCAGGTGCACATTGGTGAGCAGTCCTGGAAAGACTGTTATAGTAGGGTTTATATACCAGTATATAATATTTTTTTGTGTGTTAATTTCACTTAATTTATTTAAAACATTATCTAACAACAAAAATAAATGAAATTAAATCCCTCTAATAACCGGTGTAGTCTTTAGTCCCGGGTGTTTTGAATTCAGCAATTGAAATCCAAAATTCTTTTTTTCCATCAAGTTACAAGACAAAGGTGGTCACATTGTTTTATGTCATAATGCAACATTGACAGATAAATCCTATTCTGCTTATAAAATCACTCACCAGTAGAAGAAATACCTTAAAATAGTAAGAGGAAAGGTCCAGTTCGGTGTGTACTTATTTATTTTAACAGTTTCTCATTAAGTGGCTACTTCACTCAAAGCTCAAGCACAGCAGTGGCTTTGTTTTAATACACATCATCAAGCTGTGTCCCTGCTTTGTTCACCATCCCTCTGCTTCTGTCTTTTATGATTTTTATCTTGTGTTGTTCTTCCTTTCTCCTCCTCCCCAACCCTCCTGTCCTCCTCCACATTCTTCACAGGTGTGAGTTTGGGTAGTGAAGTCAAAGGAGCTTCTGGTCTGCATCTGTTGTTAGGTGTGTAAACCCTGCAGTAGCACTGCCCTCTCCCCTCTTTTCTCTGTGGCGCTTGACCACCACCTTGCCACAATATTGGTATGGTTGTGGGTTCCTGCTCGCCAAGGTCCGGTTCTTAAGGCGGTAGCAGAGATTCTTCCCAGGACGTTGGCTTCCAGGTTGCAGACCAGTGCTGCTGTCATAAATGGCAGTGTTTATGGTTAACACAGGGTCTGTATTCAGTGAAATGTATGACCTGTCAGTAGGATGGTGCAAAAGTTTCTTCCTGGACTGGGTATTCAGAGGAGTATAATTTTATTAATGCAGGCATCCAATTTTACCCTGTGGCATTACTGGAATCAGTAAAAGCCTCACTCTTTAATATCCACTCCTTCTTTCTCAATTATTTTAAAATCCTGGTTAATATTCCATAGTTCTTGTATAAACACATACACACAAAAAGTGTTAAATAGTGGCAATAATAATTTTAAGTTAAATGCAGAGCCATTGTGTTGGCCTTAAGTATATCCCCCTCTTCCCCTTAGACTCTCTTTAACCCGACTGTCTTCGGCTGTACTCTCTTCCTACCTGTGTGGTTTTTGCCTCCTTTGACTTCCATTCCCTCTCTCCCCTGGCCTGTATGGGCTGCTTTCTATTATTACACTTGCATTTAATAATCTTTG
>NC_045741.1:18811737-18819413 GCF_008692095.1 Etheostoma spectabile | reverse complement strand
GGTCTCAGTCTGCTTTTAGTTATTTCAATTATTTAATTATCAAATGTTTGGAAAATGCACACCGAATACATTTTATATATCCGCTGAAATTTGGATATGTCAGGAATGTGGGCATATGTACCCTAAATATTTCTCTTTTAAATTATTTCTCTTTTAAATGATGCCAAATAGTGGTCATGTACAGTGTTACATGGAAGTGCCTTATATTTATAAGTCATTTTAAAGACATTGCTAGGCCAGATGGACCACACCTCTGCTGTGAGTCATAAAATCAGAGTGTGATTTTATGACTCACTCTCAAGGTGTGTTCTTGGCTCTTCTTAACTTACCACCCTTTCATGGCTTAAGGAAAATACGTTTTGAGTTTCAAGTTTTTGTCTGTATATATTTTGTGTACTTAGATGTTACGTTTGCCTCTGCATCACATTACAATGTGGTGCCTCTGTAAACACCTGCCTCATTTATATGGCTAAGCAGACTTTGCTTTGTGCAAAGCAATATCAGCAGGTTAGTTCATAGTTACTTTAGACAAAGTGGATCTTAATATTCAGTGTGGGTTTTACATTTCTTTAAAGATTTTAATTAATGTTTTTATTTCAGCATGCACTGGTAGTTTTCTTTGAACATCATGTTGTCGTCAGGGTGTTTTATTTCACCAGTCAAAATTTCAGTAAACAGTGTGAACCTTTTTATTGCAAGTTGATTAAAGAACTCCATGTGCACTTAAACATTTGAAAGATTATTTTTTGGGGGATTTTTACCTTTTTATATTAAAGTGACAGTGGACAGACAGGAAAGGTGGGTGTGAAAAGGGGGATGACACCCAGCAAAGGGCCGCAGGTCAGGCTCAAACCCGGGCCGCTGCAAAGGCCTCAGCCTACATGGGGCGCACACTCCTACACGCGCGCGCGCGCGCACACACATACACACACATATGTCATATATATCCATGCAAGATTTCCCAAACATTTGAAATTGAATAACTCTGGTCTTTATTTCTCTAATCATATGCATGCTTTAAATGACGCTTTCTGGCATATTTTTGCTATGGGCATTATTGTCTCCAAAAGCTTGTTTATATTCAGAATTCAATAGTCAAAGTTTTGCAGTAACCTAATTTTGTTTTGTTGTGTCTCCTCTGGTAGAAACCTCAGGCGATCCTCCTCTCAAAGCCACAGATTCTTCTGCTGCAGCCACACAAGATGGCAGCGACAAGCAATACAAAAAGGCAAGTTTGGAAAACTTGCTTACACTTCTCAGCTTTTTCCTCTCTTCTTTACCACCTCTTGGTTTCACTCACCTCCTCTGCAGCTTGGCTATCTCTCACTTCAGTGGCAGGAACTGTTGTTTATTGAATCAAAATCTACTCAAACGTATACATGAGTTTGTATTGATCAAGGCACAACCATAGCATTTGAGGGACCTGAGCACTTTGAATAAAAGTGATCCTTAAATGGCATATATTTCTTAATATGGGCAAGTGAAGTCTTTTTGAGTGTCTTTTGATTCAATTAGTTCATCTGCATGTGTTTTGAGTTTCACTCTCCAGCAGTATAATCTAGAAAAGTTTTTAAGTCCTTGTGGCCATGGCCATGGTAAGAACAATAGCAGTAACGGTGTGATTCAAAATCACCATTACCATGTAAGTACAGTATGGCACTCATTCTGTTGAGTATAAGCTTAGGGTTTATGGACACTGATATTTATCATTGCATTAAAAGTACCTTTACTACTTGTCATGGATCTTAACTGTTCCAGGAATCGAGGTTATGGAGACCACTAATTGGTTTAGCTTTATATTAGACACCTGTCTCTGGACGAAAACTTTGTATGCACATTTGTTCTCATTGCTGTTGTCCTCTGTTTCTTGTTCCTTTTGTGTTTTGTTGTTACTGCAAATCAACCAGTTTCAGTGTCCCTTTGTTCTATTTTTTATGTTTTTGTGTGTGTTTTTATCACTGTACAGAGTCAAAGTTTAAACAAGGAAAACATGTGAAGGTCGGACATCAAATATTAAGAAAAGCTGAATTTTAAAATTTAAATATTTCCTTTCCTCTTCTAGACCCTGCTTTTACTCATGGTCATCACGGTCTCCAACATGACCACGTATAACACAACTCTTACAAGTTGTTTCCCTTCAAATTACATTTAACAAATATTGTATGCATATTTTACAGCAGAAAGAAACAGAACAGAGTTTAATAATGTCATGTTGTGGACCCCTGACCTAAACATATTTCACCTGCTATATTGTATGCTTTATGCTTCACCCGTGATAAAGAAAATACCGCAGTGCTGGCTTTGCTTATTTTAATCATCATCAGCTTCTTTAGCATCATTGAACATCATTGTGTCGCAACACATTAAAACATCATTGTCTTAACCTGGTTATTATTTTACCTTGACAGGAAAACCAGAATTTCTACTCTTTTGAGGTATTTTATACTGCTAAGTTTAAATATGAAAATCAGTTATAGGGTTGTCTGGTGATTCGTCATCAATCCCCATTGGTGAATAATGATGACAAAGGAGAATAGATTCACTGTTTTTGGCACTTGCTGAGAGGTGCTGGTTGTGGTATTAGTCACATCCTCAGCCTTTAGGCCGGTTAAAGTATGGCTTCTCCCCTTTGTGTTTGTGAGAGACTGACTTTGTTGGGTAGCATTGATTATGGTGGCAAAATCAACAAAGCCAAAGACCTCGATTCTGTTAAACTTGAGGTTTGACCGGATCTTAATTCTCTAACCTTTTAATAGCACTATTGCCAGTGACTGAGACACAGGCCAGGTTTCCTCTGTTGTAGCCCTCTGATTGGATGCAGCATTTGCGTGTATGGCTGAGCCCAGTGGCTGGCTCATGTCTTTGTTGCTGCTCCTACCTGTCTCTCATTATGACATACCCCAGCAGGGTCTGCTTGGCGAGCTCATTCTTATTCAGCAGCAGATCCAGCTGCACGAGGAGGAGGTCCGGCGGGCCGCAGCAGCCAATAGTTCGTCCCCCCCACCGCCAGAGCCTGCTCCCAGTCCGCCTCCGAACCCCAGCCCCCCTCAACAGAAACGCAAGGTGAAGGTCCCACCCCACTTAGATTCGCCCTGTCCTACCAAAGTCTCCTAAAAGGTCACAGCTGCAGAGAAGAAATATAGTATATACAGTATATTTCAAATGTTCTAGGACAATTTCATTTCTAGCAGCCGCCTTGTCAACTAATACAGTAATTTAACACCAGGCAAAACAGCAGTGTTTCACTGTCCTCTGAGGTAAAACGTTTGAAGTCTGTTGCACCCCCAAAGCTGGCACTTTGAATAATTTTTATAAAATAATTGAAGGTCTACGTTTTAGAAGCAGTGATTTCTGTCACACCCTAATACACAGGGCATGGTTGACACAACAACATGAACCGTTGCAAAATGATTTATGCAATGTGTGTTATGCTGACCACATAAACAGCAACATCTTAAGATAAAATGCAACACAGTACAACAACACCATAAATTATACACCTCCTCTTTGACTTTATTTATTGCATTGTATTGCATTTTATTTTACAGTTGTCCAGTCATCTACTTTAAGCCAGGGTGTTAGTGTTTTTAAATATATTTTTACAACTTTTTAAGCTAATTTTGTAACATTTGTAGAGCAGACGAATTGGCCTGTCAATACTTCAGTCTGTCTACCCAACAGTACCCTCCATGTATCACCCCATAGTCTGCCACACTAAGCTATGCTTGTGAAGAAGGCATGCATGGACCTTCATTGCCTGGTTCCAGAAGCACAGTGACGTAGCGCACTTTCACTGTCTCATGCAAATTGATGGATAGTCATCAGCAGCCCCCATTAATATACGGAAACACTGCATGGTGTGAAGTGGAAACCAGCTGCATGGTGTGAGCTGCACTTTTGGAAGCAACCATGAATGCATCCAGCTATATAATAAATTGAGAGTTGACTGTGTTGTCTAAATAGTTGTCTATGATAATTCAAAACATTTTAGTACACTGTTGTTTAGTGCATATTGCTAGAAGGTAGCTTATTGCATACATATTTTTGTATAGTATAGAAATAGTTTTTCATGAAGTTGCTTTGGTGTCTTTTTAATTTCCCTTTCTTCTGCTGCCAATCCCATTTGTTCATGTATGCTGTGTCTCCTGCTTTCTGTCCTGTCTCTCACCCTAACAAACATGTTCCAAGTGTACAAAATATACAGTACAGGCCAAAAGTTTGGACACTCCTTCTTATTCAATGCATTTTCTTTATTTTTATGACTATTTACATTGTAGATTATCACTGAAGGCATCAAAACTATGAACGAACACATGTGGAATTATGTACTTAACAAAAAAGTGTGAAATAATGGAAAACTTGTCTTATATTCTACTTTCTTCAAAGTAGCCACCCTTTGCTTTTTTGATAGCGCTGCAAACCCTTGGTGTTCTCTCAATGAGCTTCATGAGGTAGTCACCTGACATGGTTTTCACTTCCCAGGTGGGCCTTGTCAGGGTTAATTTGTGGAAATACTTGCCTTATTAATGGAGTTGGGACCATCAGTTGTGTTGTGCAGAAGTCACGTTGATACACAGCCGACAGCCCTTTTGGAAAACTGTTTTCATGTTATGCCAAGAACCAATTAGCTAAGTAAAGAGAAACAAATGGCCATCATTACTTTAAGAAATGACGGTCAGTCGGTCTGGAAAATTACGAAAACTTTGAATGTGTCCCCAAGTGCAGTCACAAAAAACCATCAAGCGCTACAACGAAACTGGCTCACATGAGGATGGCCCCAGGAAAGGGAGACCAAGAGTCACCTCTGCTGCGGAGGATAAGTTCATCTGAGTCACCAGCCTCAGAAATTGCAAGTTAACAGCAGCTCAGATTAGAGACCAGATGAATACCACACAGAGTTCTAGCAGCAACACATCTCTAGAACAACTGTTAAGAGGAGACTGTGCGAATCAGGCCTTCATGGTCAAATAGCAGCTAGGAAACCACTGCTAAGGAGAGGCAACAAGCAGAAAGATTTGTTTGGGCCAAGAAACACAAGGAATGGACATTAGACCAGTGGAAATCTGTGCTTTGGTCTGATGAGTCCAAGTTTGGTTCCAACCGCCGTGTCTTTGTGCAACGCAGAAAAGGTGACCGGATGGATTCTACATGCCTGGTTCCCAATCGTGAAGCATGGAGGAGGAGGTGTGATGGTGTGTGGGTGCTTTGCTGGTGACACTGTTGGGGATTTATTCCAAATTGAAGGCATACTGAACCAGCATGGCTACCACAGCATCCTGCAGCGACATGCCATCCCATCCGGCTTGTGTTTAGCTGGACCCTCATGTATTTTCAACAGGACAATGACCCCAAACACACCTCCTGACTGTGTAAGGGCTATTTGACCAAGAAGGAGAGTGATGGAGTGCTGCGCCTCCACAGTCACCGGATCTGAACCCAATCAAGATGGTTTGAGGAGCGCTGGACCGCAAAATGAAGGCAAAAGGGCCAACAAGTACTAAGCATCTCTGGGAATTGCTTCAAGACTGTTGGGAAACCATTTCAGGTGACTACCTCTTGAAGCTCATCAAGAGAATGCCAAGAGTGTGCAAAGCAGTAATCAGAGCAAAAGGTGGCTACTTTGAAGAAACTAGAATATAAGCATGTTTTCAGTTTTTTCAGTTTTTGTTTAAGTACATACAGTTTTGATGCCTTCAGTGAGAATCTACAATGTAAATAGTCTTGAAAATAAAGAAAATGCGTGTGGTTTGCCCAATAATAACAAATTCAAACTGTCATGACTAAATCATTTTGCTATTAATTTTGTCTGTGGGATTTGTACCTGTTTGGGAATAAGAGATTGTTGATTGTGGTGGAGTAATACCAGAATGAGTAGTCTGCCTGAATTTTGATTTTTTTCCCCTCTTTTTTATATATTAACTTGACTCTAAACTCTGGTTCTCTCTGAAATACAGTGTGCACGTATGAACCTTCGTGGTGCTGGTGGGATTTCGTGCTTGTGAAGTTGCACAGTGAGAGAAACGGAAGTCCCTTATTTTCAAAACCGAAAGGAAGCATTAACTCAATTTGTTTGTGTTCTTTTTCTACTCAAACTTCTAGTCATCAGACAGAGAAAAGATAGACCAGCTTCAAGAAGAACTGCTCCGAACGCAGGTACAGTAGATGTGTGTTACTTTTGACATAATCTGTGTCTTGGTGGATCAGAGGAATGCTTGTTTTGATGTGAATGATGAAATTGCCACATCATGGCCAAAAGGTCAAACAGGTTAACCAGGCTGTACTTGACATTCAGAACATTAATATAATATTAAACACATATTTGCTATGTAAAGATATAGTGGAATAATGACATTCTGTACAGAGAATGAAGTCACACTTTCTCTGTATGTGTTGTAATCTGAGCTTCTCCGTTCTTTATTGTGATGGTTGTTCCAGCTGCACATGCATGTTAGTGCATGCGGCCGTGAAAAAACATAGATACTTCATGCATTGGGGAACAGTCTGTGAGAGCTGTGTGAAGGCAATCCCAGCCTTCTGTTTTTTTGTATTTTGAGTACAACCCTTTTAACGGTATTTGTTAAACATGAAGAATTACTTGTACTACATTGTTCATACATAAGGTAAGTCCCACAATTTCACCATTAGATCAAATACCACCAGTTTTTAGGCAAAAAATGTTTCTGTTGCTGCTGATTGTTGACTGGATTCTACCATTAATTCCATAGCTCAAATATCAGCGCATGCTGGAGAGACTGGAGAAGGAGAATAAAGAGTTAAGGAAAGTGGTGTTGCAAAAAGATGATAAGGGGATTCACCAGCGGAAAGTGAAGGTGGGTTGCACATATGAACACATACACTAAATAAACACATAAATACACACTAGCATGATTTAAAAGTTTTTCCCATTAGGCTTGGATTTTTTAATACTTGGCCTTGCTGTTTTAAGCATAATCATTACACGGATACAAAAATGTTTTTTATTTTTTTATTCTTTGGGTATAGTGACTGTAATACTGCTGTTTGTTGCCTGTTATATTAGTTTAGTCATTCCTGGCTGTCATTGCTACTCTGGAAAACGGTGTCAGCTAATTAAAGTGTAAAAAGCATATCTTTAATGTTCATTGTTATTGTGTCCTATATAGAAATCCCTTATTGATTTGTATTCTGAAGTCCTGGACATTTTGTCTGACTATGATGCCAACTACAACACCCAGGACCACCTACCCAGGGTAAGGAGGAGCAGTTAATGTAGTTCTACTGTTCATGGGAAATGGATTTCTATCAAAGAGGTCCATTTTACTTAATATATTACTTTTATATTATGTAATATTACTTTGGATCCTAATCACTTACTACTTTTTCCACTATGTCCTTGCACCCTTGGGCCTCCTCTTCTGTCTGTCTGTATTTTGTCCAACCACTCACCCTTTTACTCTTCCTTCTGTTTCAGGTGGTTGTGGTTGGGGATCAGAGTGCTGGGAAGACTAGCGTGCTGGAGATGATAGCCCAGGCCAGGATCTTCCCCAGGGGCTCAGGAGAGATGATGACCCGCTCTCCTGTCAAGGTATGTGGGACCACACTGGCTGATGTTTGTGTAATCTTTCCTTTTTAAAAAGACAGAAAAAAGATTTACCCTTTTGTTCATACTGAACATGTTGTCAGAATGTGTTACCATA